>NW_010243251.1:58229-58742 GCF_000690775.1 Eurypyga helias | reverse complement strand
CATCCCAGTGAAGAGGAGGTCAGGTGAAAATGCCTGTGGAGATCAACAACCAGCTCCTGCACAAACTGAACCAAAAAAGAAAGCCTACAGTGAGTGGAAGCAGGCACAGGTAGTCCGGAACAATTATTGTCCAAGAAATTGTCCAAGAAGTCAGGGATCAGTTTAGGAAAGCTAAAGCCCTGACAGAATTAAACCTGGCCAGGGACATCAAAGGGCAACACGAAGGGCTTCTATAGGCACACAGGGGATAAAAGGAAGATCAGGGAAAATCTGGGCCCTCTGTGGAAGGAAATGGGAGAGCTAGTCTCCCAGGATATGGACAAAGCTGAAGTGCTCAATGATTTCCTTGACTTGGTCTTCACTGGCAAGGGCACAAGCCATACCCCCAAGAGTTGCAGAAGGCAAAGGCAGGGAGTAGGAGAACAGAGAGGCACCCATGGTTAGAGAGGATGAGGTTCGGGAGCACCTAAGGAACCTGAAGGTGCACAAGTCCTTGGGACCTGATGGGATATA
>NW_010243251.1:40140-58176 GCF_000690775.1 Eurypyga helias | reverse complement strand
GTCTCCCTATTTAGTTTACCTGTATAGATGTGGCCAGGGGATATATAAAAAAAAGTAGCCAATAAGCCTGGAGTAAGTTTATACAGCAATAATGGAAAAAAAGAGGACATGGGGAGCTATAGGCCTGTCAGTCTCACCTCTGTGCCTGGCAAGGTCATGGAGCACATCCTCCTCAAAATCATGCTGAGGCACATGGAGAATTGACAGCCAGCATGGCTTCACCAAGGGCAGATCGTGCCTGACGAATATGGTGGCCTTCTACGGTGGGGTTACAACCTTGGTGGACAGAGGATGGGCAACAGATGTCATCTACCTGGACTTGTGCAAAGCGTTCGACACCGTCCCACATGACATCTTTTTCTCTTAATTGGAGAGGTGTGGATTTGACAGATGAACCGTTCAGTAGATAAAGAACTGGCTGGATGGTTGCACTCAGAGCATGGTGGTCAACGGCTCAATGTCTGAGTGGAGACCCATAACGAGATGCATTCCTCAGGGTCGGTGTTAGGACCTGTGCTGTTTAACATCTTTGTCGGTGACATGGATGACGGCATTGAGTGCACCCTCAGCAAGTTTGCCGACGACACCAAGCTGTGTGGCGCGGTCGACACGCTGGAGGGAAGGGATGCCATCCAGAGGGACCTGGACAGGCTGCAGAGGTGGACCGCTGCCCACCTCATGGAGTTCAACAAGGCCAAGTGCAAGGTCCTGCACCTGGGTTGGGGCAATCCTGAGCACAAGTACAGGCTGGGTGGAGAGTGGATAGAGAGCAGCTCTGAGGAGAAGGACTTGGGGGTACTGGTGGATGAAAAGCTGGACATGAACCAGCAGCGTGCACTGGCAGCCCAGACAGCCTTGCTTGCATTTCCCTGAGTGAACCTTTGGCTGTGTGACTGGTCTGATCTTCAGATCCAGCTGGAAAGACAAAAACTTCCTGCAAGACAATGTATACTCTTTTAAGTATTTAATTGCCAGGTTTTACAAGCAGTTTCAGCATGTACCTTAAAATGAAGCTAATCTTAATATAAGGCAAATTACTAAGAAAAATACGGGGACAAACTTGTTAGGAGTAACTGATTCCACTTTTATAATTCCATCTTATTTCCTCCTCTGTAAGAAATAATAACAAAAAAAGAGATAACATCATGTTTCTGTTTGCTGTAGGAGATTTGCATGGAAACCTAGATGATCTTTTGCTGATATTCTACAAGGTAAGTAGGCAGTTTGTGATGCAGCATTTTCACTTCTCAACTTGTTGTTAAGAACATGTATTTATGTCTGATAGACATATCACTGTATGTGGTGTGCATTTAACACACAAATGCTGGAACAATTTGAATGGTGTCTTTGTAGTAGCTTTTCCTTCTCTGTATCCTCCTGCTCACTTTGGAGGAGGAGATCCAGGATATCTTTCTCATCCTAAATGTTGAACTGGAGCATGAACCAAACCTTAAGATGGTACCTTGCAATGTCTCCAAAGTTCTGCCACTGTTTTATATTTCATATAGACTGAAGTCTTCTAAAACACACACTTCTAAAACACTACACCATGCATAATTTTGGCCCTCCAGAAAAAAAAGCAAAAGCTTTCATTTAGGCCTTCCATTGATACCTGCAAAGTGGTTTTTCTTATTATTTGTTTGCAGGAACCAAAAAAGAGTGCTACCTGTTTAAAAGCTTTTTAAGTCTTGGAAGCAATCAGATAGTCTGCACAAAACGGAAATACCTTGGGCACCCTTTACTTATCCTTGAACAGCTGCTCACTTTTTAATGTTAAAAACGCATAGCTCTCTTTTCCTGATGTGAAAAACATTAAGCTCCAGGCTGTCTTTTCCACAATTGTATATTTAACTGAAGATACGGGAAATTTTCTATGTTTAGTTTCACATTCATCTTTTCACCACCTTTCATTTAGCAGATACTCTCTTTGATTTGAGCTTTCCAGGGGAAAGGGTTTGTGTCTGATCCTTACACATTCATGTGCACTGAATAGGAACTGAAGTGGGCCGAACCAGGTGTTTAAATGATGTAATTCCTCCTGCTTCCAATTGTGTTACACTTTATCTGACACCTGCTAAATGGAAACTTGGTTGTTTTGCCCAAGTGCATGCCTGAAGCCTGTTCAAGTACAATCCTTTTTACAGAGTTCTGCTTTTGTTATTAATCAATCAGTGGCATTTAGCTGGCCCTTGGCTTGCAGTCTTTTAGCTGTTATTTTAATTAGACAATCTTCCTTTATGAAACTGGTATGAGAGTATGATACAGGTTGGTTTCGTACGCAAGACCTGGAATGGGAAAAAGAACTATTTTGAAGATAAATGCTTGGATATAGTTATATTTACAGCTGCAATCAGGCCGAATTTTACTCTTTTGGAGTAAACAGAAGATGATTCTTTTTCCCCTCTCTAATGGATTTTACAAAGAGGAAAATCTCTAAGCGAGGACTGATTTCAGTAAATTCAGAGCCAAAATTCCGCTGACTTCAGGCACTAGAGTTTACCCCCAGTCATTCTCTGTTAGGCAACTAGGGTAGTCAGTCCACCACACTGAATAAAATGGGCAAATATTTTGTCATTTCAAAGCAGTTGGGAAAACAGAAGCACACGATAGAGTTGCTTCGTTATTTAGAAATGGGAAAAAGAACTATTTTGAAGATAAATGCTTGGATATAGTTATATTTACAGCTGCAATCAGGCCGAATTTTACTCTTTTGGAGTAAACAGAAGATGATTCTTTTTCCCCTCCCTAATGGATTTATTTAGAAGCAGATTAAATGACACGGTATTTTGTGCCCCCTTGGAGCAGTTTACTCAGGTGAGCAGTGAACCCAGTCACCCTTTGGGACCCATTTTTTCCTGCTTCCCTAACTCTGTTTCAGTTGGATTTCTTCCTCCAAGTTGGTATGAACCACCCAGAACCTTAAACAAAAGGGTGCAATCCTAAACAGTGCCACGAAGTGCGTAGTGATCCCGGCTCTGCACAGAACTGAAATCCCCACTGAAGCGTTTCAGTGGCCTGCATGCAGCTCAGGTGCCTTGAGCGTGGGGCTCTGTTCGGGGAACTTGTATCACAGCACTTCCACAAACTGCCAGCAGCAAACACGTAGATAGCAATTGACAGCGTATCAACACAGTGTGGGTTGTAATAGTGGGGATAATTCTTCAACCTGCTTTGGGTGGGGCTAAGATAATTATTTCTTTCTCAATAGCCAGTTTGTAAGGTTCATTCAGTCCCTGCATTAATCTCCATGAAATTACAACATTTCAGGGAATTCCTTGAAACACCTGAATTTTAAATTATGAATTGCTAAATTAGATTGTTTAAGTGGGTGCTAGGGACAGAAATAGCCTGAAGCTGTAGAAAATGCAAACGACATATGGAAGTTAATTAATCACTAACCCAGCAGATACAGTAATGATGCCCAACAGCAAGTTGCTAATCATTAGAGGGTTTTGTTCACCTCTTTGACATGTCAGAGGCTGAAACAGCCTTTAATTTAGTTTTGCTTATTATTAGTCAAAACAACAGAAAAGGAAATAACAATTTTCCACAGGTGTGGAACAGAACTAAAATGTCACACTGAAGTTGGAAGTCCCAAACAAACGCTCATCTAAAACTCTTGAGTTGTGGGTAAGCTTTTCTAAAAGAAGAATGATGGAGTCTGGATAGTGCTCTGGTAGATCTGTCTTTCCATGAGGACTGCAGTTACAGGGTGGCTGTGTGTACACTGACAATCTGTTGGTGATTCGCATGCCTATCGGTTTTAAGGCAGAGCTTTTATTAATTCATCTTTCCAAGAGCTGCTTCTGAGTCTCTGCTGTCTGTTCCACTCCTGAAATCCGTACTTCCTTTTTTAAAACCACTACAGACCACTGCATTAGCAGCATCTCATAAATTGTCACTCTTGTGAGCACAGAGCAATCACATGCTTCTTCCACGTGAGCTTGGAGAGAGCTGGGGAGAGGCTATGGCAAAAACCAAGCAAACTCTACTTATAGCAGTCAGGACTGTGCCGCTGTGGGAATCAAGAGACCAGGATTCACTACCGCATTCCGACATAACAGCGTGGCACACTGAGCGGGACAAAATAGAGATTTCCTAATGGACTCAAACGTTTAATTGAATCTCTGGCCAAACCATGCATCCTGCAATAAACCTGCTGAGGCAGAACACCAGGGAATGCCACAGGAGCATAGGAAGTGCTGCAGACTGACGCAGTAGCTATATTCAGGAAGTGGGACGTCTTGCAATGCTGCCAAACCTGTTAAGAGTGGCTTCCACAGTTGTAAAGGGATTTTATAGATGCTATATTGATAATTCTTGTGCACACCGGTTGTGAAAACAGAGGTTTCCTTTTTCTGGCAAGTCAAAATTGAAATAATATTTCTGATACTCATGATTGGAAATGATGAAGCTACACATAATTGCTGCTATGCTTTCTGTAAGCTGATGGCACCCATTGACATGAGGATAACTAATCTAATGAAACACTATCAATTCACAATACCAGCTCTTGATAAGTCATAAAGCATTGCTCTTGATCTTCAGAAAAAATAGGGTAGGAAATACCTATATGCATAGCCTCTCAGGTTTGTGAGTGTTCAAGTGTATCTTTGCCCTGGGTGGGGGCAAAATGCAATGTGAGTAAAATCCAAGTTGTGCTTTCAGGATTTAAGCAACTGGGAACAAGTTTTTTTGAGAGTTCTGTAGTAAGATTTGATGTCCTCTGGACTAGTCCTAGTCTTTCTCTAGCGTTTTAGAAGCATACACTGCAAACAATGCAAATATATGAAATCAGTTTTCTTACTGTGTAAGAACTGTCAGACTTGTGTCAGAAGATCATTTTTCATGGATTTCTTGTCTTCTGTTCAAAATGAATGACTCCTATTTGCAAGTGCATAACTTCCTGGCAGCAGTTGCATTAACAGAAAAGTGTATTTTATTAGAAGAATAATGTTTCTATCGGTCCCTTTCAATTTAATTTAATAGGTAAAGGAAAGGTTTAGAGATGGCATCATAAGCAGAGATTATCTCTGATGGCTCATACAGGTTGTCTGGTATTTTTGTTGTAAAGCAGTGGAAGTAAAGAAACACTGCATTTTAGATCTCTCTGCTGTGCAGGGTTTTTTCATGTTTTCTAGGAATGTGATCTCGTTTGAAATACTATTTCCTTTATTAGAGTATCATGGAAGCATCTCTAAATGTTTTTGGTTTTGTTTTCTTCTGCAGAATGGTCTGCCTTCAGAACAAAACCCTTATGTCTTTAATGGTGATTTTGTTGACAGAGGGAAAAATTCTATGGAAATACTTATAATCCTGTTTGCATTTCTTCTTATCTACCCCAATGATTTACACTTGAATAGAGGAAACCATGAAGATTACATCATGAACCTGAGGTAGATTTTAAGGGATGGGGGGAGGGAGGGAGTAAATGGCCTTTCACTAGAAGTGTTTGAGCTTTTGAATGCTGCTTTGGCCACTGTGACACTAAAACAGAAATAAGGTTTTATTAGGTTTTCAGGTTTAGTTCTGCATCTTCAAGATGTGTGAGGGGGGCAAAGAACATCCTCATTACACACAGGCACACACATGGGAGTCTTGTCTCTGACCTAATCACAATCCATTGAAGTCAGTAAGCTTACTGGAGCTTCCAGAGTACCAGATTTGGGGAAAGGGTACAGATGGAAGGATTATATTGAAGTTAAAGCATTGGCATTTTCCACAACATAGCAGAAGACGTAATAGTATGCAGTGTAATGGAACCAGTAAACCAGGAGCTGGCTTAACTTTAGACTAAGATGTCACTTCCCAAACACAAGGGGTGGGTAAATATCCTTCTACGCTTCTACGCTGTGGAGGTCCTTTAGTTGAGAGGTGGCAGTCTACCCCATTGCAGGGACAGCTGAGACCCTGGTTTCTAATACAGGTATTTGTACTCAACTGTACAGCACTGCCAAGGGCGTGAGCACAGCCAGTGTCTCTGGCTGCAGTGAAAGTGTGACTTGCAGACAAAATCTTTCTCTCTCAGATGTGAGAAGAAGAACTCAGTCCTGGTCCCTACAATTCTCAGCTACTCCAGTAAGTCATCTGGTGACTTGAAGATGCCCCATCCCTGGATGTGTTCAAGGCCAGGCTGGATGTGGCTTTGAGCAACCTGGTCTAGTGCAGGGTGTCCCTGCCCAAGGCAGGGGGGTTGGAACTAGATGGTCTTTAAGGTCCCTTCCAACCCAAACCATTCTATGATTCTATGACTGACTGGTGGGTAACTGGTTGTACCCCTTCTGTCATTTGATGAGTGCACGCAAAATATATTGTTCTTTAGCCCAGGCATAAAACCAGGTTAGAGGCCCAGGTTCAAATCCTGTTAATGATCCATGTAAGAGAATCATCAGAAGTATCACATGATAGTTCCTTTTTCAGCACTTAATTTAAAAAAAATCCAGGAAACAAGGTCAGTTACTTTATCTACAAGGTAGGACAATTCCCATGAAAAATAGTGGAAAATGCTAAGTCTGTGATGGTATGGAGTGCAAAGATGCATTCCTGTGTATGGCTCTTTGCCAGGCATGTTGATTATCAGTGCTGCACACTGGTAAATTTGAAAGCTGAGAGTTAGGGTGTTGTGAAAATACCCACTGAATCAAGGATATCTTGGTGTTAACAGGACGAGGTATCAAAATTCTTGTCCCTTGTGGGGGGAAAAGACATGAGAGACAACACTGTCTAATAAAGTTGAGTGATTTAGAACCAAAACTCGGTGGAAATTTTGTGGCAATATTTGCCCATCCTCAGTTAGGTTCCTTTGAAGTTTCTTTATGGTATCTAAAAGGTAAAACTGCTAAGCTATTTCATTTAGATGGGCAAAAGGCCACTTAATAATTATTGGTCTGGATTCTGTTCCTGGTCTCTTGTATGTACAAGAAATCAGCTTAACGTAATTCTTGAGACTGAGCAGAAGAAACCACGTTTAAACAGGGGTAAGACAGACTGGCAGGAGAAAAAGAGGAATAGAAAAATTCTACAAATGCTATAGAAAATCGTGCAGAAGGGACACATGGAAAACTAGTTCACGATGTTCTGTTTTCAGATATGGCTTCACAAAAGAAGTTTCAAAGAAGTACAAGGTGAGATTCCTCTTCCTTCCCCTGTATATTCTTTGTAGCCTTGCACATGCAAAATGAAACCTGTGTAAACAAGGAAACTTCCAACCAATTTATTTAGGTGTAGTACAGAATGACTTTAGCAATGTAGTTGAAATTATTTTGGATTTTCAGTGGCATAACTGGCAAAACAATTTTAAGTGCTAGCCTTTTATGCTCAGAGATCTGTGGGATGAAATAAATAACATTCATAAGGCCACTCAAGAACACAGGAAGAGGTGAGCGTGAAAGAAAACTGAAATGCTGTAGAGACAATCAAGTGGCCTGAAGTAATAGTTGGGACACGTTTGTCAGTGTTGCAGTTCGGGCTGTCGCCTGGACAGGACTGTTCATACAGACTGTGCCAGACACTTCAGCGAAATCTTGAACTTAGAAGGAACAGAATCTGCCAGAAATAGGACCTAATACAGGAGTGTGTTTTACAGGACCACGGGAAACAGATTTTGTGTCTTCTGCGTGAAGTCTTTAGCTGGCTTCCCCTCGCCACTATAGTTGATAGCAAAGTTCTTATCCTACACGGAGGGATTTCAGACACCACAGATTTGGATTTCCTGAATACACTTGAGAGAAATAAGGTAAGAGGTCATATGCATGTACGGATAATTTTGTTTTCCTTAAAAAATTTAGCAGTAGAAACGCTAAGACCAAGTTGTTTGCATTAAGAAAGGAAATGGCTGCTGTATAAAGCACGTCAGGCAAAAAAGAGTCATTTTCCTTCAGTTTTTAGGAAGGAAGGTGTGAGAGCTGATTGTTTTGCAGCTGTAAAATGACATGGGTCTTTGGACTTTAAAATAGCTAAAAACGCTTTAGATACCTCTTTCCTGCAGTGATGATGCATTAGCCAGAAAGTATAAAGAGTAGGTAATTCTGAGGCATTTCTAACCACTTTAGAAATACTACAACCTAGCCACATCTTTTTAGCACTGCCTTTTGTCCTCGGGCTGTGCTTCTGCCATCCGGTGTGGGGGGAAGTTCTCCACCTGTGAGGTGCTTCTTTGGCAGCAGCTGAGCTTTGTGCATGTGGGAGAGCCTTTCCGGGATCAAACTTCAGGACTTGAGGAAACAGAAACTATTACTTTTCAGGGATGTAGAAGACAGAAACATCTTCTTTTGTTTGTTTGCTTTTTAAGAAGTGGTGAGCAAACACAGCTCTTTCAAATCAGTAGAAAATGGTGTGAGGTTTGGAAAACTAAACTTAGATGTCTCCTTGTGAGTGGGGTGCTTAGGTTCCTTATAATAAAAGGAGATCTAGGAGATGTGGTGGAGATCCAGATTTTGTAATTGTTCAAACATAGATCTCTAATGCCGTTTGTGGAAGCATCCTGTAGCTGAGGGATGTCCCCTCTGGCTGCTTCTGGAGAAAGTCGTCTTCGCAGGTCTCCTCCCCCAGTCTTCTTCAGGTCTGGTTCATTATCTGCCCACCTCACACTAACTCACAGACATGGTAGAGCATCCCAGAAGGCATAAGATACCTATGTTTAAGCGACCTTGTGTGCCTTGTCATTAGTGCCTGAGGAATCTAGAGCTATTTCTCTCATCCTCATGTTTTCTAATAGAGAAATAAATGCTTTACAGGACAGTCAGGTGTATCTCTGTTTCCTAAAGGTGTGAAAAAGGGCAATGAATACTTTTGGTCATTGGAGTCTAGGCTCTGTTGGCTATATCACTGTACACTATAACTGGGTGCCTAACTACAGATGTGGGTGTCTTAACTGTGAGCTCAGTTCTGCCCAGGCTTTCACCAAGGCTGAGCTGAACCTGTTACTGATGCAGTCTGTGAAACGCAGAATTAACAGGTCAGAGTTGCTGCCACGGGAGAACGTTGCTAATGAGACACGTGCAGGCCACAACTCAGGGCAGCATCACTCAAGGCCAACTGACGTATTTTAATTGGTACAGCCAACAACTGACAGGTCTCAGAGTCTGGTCAGTGCCCTGGGGAATAACCCTGTGGTTTGCATTTTGGTTTGCATCAGTCCTTTTCTTTGTTAATGTGTAGAATTGGGTGTGTGTGTGCGTGCTTTTTGTTCAAAAAATGTGCTTGAATGAGAAAATTTCAAATGAGAAGAAAAGATACTCCCTGGAGAAGAGTCGGTAGTAATGGGCATTCATGGAGCCATAGCACACAGCTCCAAAAAAGCAAATGCCCATGCATATTAGAGGAGGTTGATTTAACAACAAAAGGGCCTGATGTAATAATTAATTGATCGATTTAACTGTTATCCTCCTGTTATTCCATTTATTTTAGCCTAATTAACTTAGCAGCATGCTACTGTATCAGAGCGGTAGTGAGTGCTGTTCCATCCTCAGTCAGGGAGACCTGTGTATTTTCAGTGTCCAGTGCAGACACTTAAGTGTCTGCCCTGTGCCCAAACCGTACTTGCTGTATAGTGAGACCTTGTGGTTTGCATGAGTCTGTGTGTCTTGGTAAGAATAGGAGAGCAGCTCTGAAGAGACTGGCCACTGATAGGCAGAAAGCAAAATTGCTGCAAGTGCCAGACACCTATAGCTTCCACTAAACCTGTGAGTTTGGGATGTTATGAGAGTTCAGTATTGAGTACAGGAAACGGGAACTGATGTGCTTTCCGGCTGACATCTCTGTATCATCTTTATGTTCTGGTAACTCCTTCAATTTTGTTTTTGTTTAAGTTGAAGTCTTTGATGCGGCCACCGAAGTCAGTGACAGATAGACAGGACCAAGTGAAGGAGAATATTCCCACCACCAGACCCAGTAAACACATTGCCAACCAGAACGTTGCAGGGAAAAGGCAACGCATCTCTTCATCGGGCTCCACTGAGCCTTCAGGCTCAAATTTGCCTCCAGACCCCGCCCTGAAGGAATGGAAACAAGTAAGTGAAACCAAAGACGGGCTGATAGGGAGCCCCTCCTGCACAAACCCGGCAGGCGCTCTGTTCAGGCACTACATTTGACTCTAAGGGAACTGTCTCTTAATAAGAAACCCATCATTCTGGGTAGTGTACTAGCCAGCTATTAGTTATTTAGGATGCTTTTTGTAGACCTGGTAATAAAGGCTTGTGATTTTAGACCTTACAAGTACAACTTACCCACTGTTTTCTTAGCCGCTAGGAGGAGGACGCTGGTCGCTATGAGGTGTGTTTGCGTGCCCTCATGTGGTTGGATCTGTTGGTACTTACGTGGTTGTCTCTAAATAGGTCACACTTTGCAGTTGTCGGCGACAGCGAGAAGCTTGTTTTTTCGACTGTGGTTTTGGCAGCTGAATGCTGATACTGTCAAAAAAACACCCAACTCTGACACTTACCGTCTGAGTACTCAAGAGTGGGAATTTTTTGTCCTCTGGCTGTTCATTTCGTCATACTGTAATTTAATAAATCGTGACAATTTGAAAAGTTTAATTTGCGCAGCAATTTAGAAGCCCAATGTTGAGTTGTGTATGTTTATTTTTCTGAGCTTCTCTTCAGACAGCTGCTTTAGGGACATGCACTTTTGGTTTGCTTCTTGAGAAGCAAATCTGGCTCTGAAAACGTGATTTCCCAAGATACATATCTGACCTACAAACTAATGTAATGGGCACAAGCAACTCCTCAAATTCCCCCAGATAGCCAAGCGTCCACTGATCCTGCTCACAAATGTGAAGTGGAACATGTTAGTGTGAACCTTGTCCAGTGAGGTTTAAACAAACACATTTTTGCCTAATGTTTGCTGCTGACTAGAATTATTAGGTTGGGTGACTTTAAACCATGATAATTCATCCTCGTATCTGTAAAATCTTGGTTTGAGACATGAGCTAGCCCAGGACAAAGTCAAAGGCAACTCTTGTGTTTAGAACAGGCAGTCCCACGCTTGGTTTAGGTAAAACCACCCATCTCTGTTGTTATCTGGTCTGTGCTGGGAAACAGAAAATGCCTACATGCAAAGGCAGCAGCTATTGCACTCTCTGAGATAGCCCAGGTACCAGGTACCATTCCTGATGCGCCTGCCCGAGTCTGGAAACTTCAGCTGTAAAATAGGTATATTTCTGAAAGAGTATTTAATCTGAAAAAGGTCATCCAGAATCTAGATAATGTTTCTTAAGAAAAGAAGCACAAAAGTTTCAAGCCCAATGCTGAATGCCCTGCTGAAGGGAAGAAAACATGAGGCCTACTTGCTAGCTCAGATGTGTTTTCTCCCTGTACTGTGGGGCCCTTGCCATGGCAGTACATTAGCCATAGCCTGTCAGCCCTCACCTGCTACCAGTCCTCAGTTGCTGGAGTTTGCTATTTACAGATCCTTGACATTCTCTGGAGTGATCCAAGAAGCCAAAATGGCTGTACACCGAACAAGTGCCGAGGAGGAGGTTGTTACTTTGGCCCTGATGTCACTGCCAAGCTGTTTGAAAGGTATAATCTGAAGATGCTCATCAGGTCTCATGAATTTAAGCCAGAAGGTTATGAGATCAGTCATGATGGGAAGGTAAGATGCTTCCATGTAGAACAGAATTCTCCTGTGAATTTCACAGGCAAATCTGCAGTAGATTTGTCTGCAAAGTTAACTAAAAACACGAGTGACTTCTTAAAAATGGGTTTGAGAAAACTGTGTGCTAGATAGGTGTTACAATGAATTGTGGACTTCTGACAGACAAAATTCCTTACAGCTCCAGGGAGTAGGGACTGGCTTATTACTCATGTGAAAACAAACCAACAACCAACAGAATCCCTGAGGAGGGTTATGTGTAAATACAGTGCAAGAGACGCTCTAAGGCTCTAGAAGCCTTTTAGCTTCATCATTTCTCTTCTGGCCCTGCTTTCTGACGTGCTGTATCAGAAGGCCAGCAAGGATCCTGAAAACCAGGGCAATCTTAGAAAGAGGTTTCTGTTTAATGCCATGTTAAACACTGCCCTCTGAACTGAAGCCTTCCTATGGCAGGCCAAAAATACAGGCCTGGAGCTCTGACTCGAAAACTGCAAGCAATTTGGTGGACGACATAGTTGTTGATCCCTGTTTTTATGCACAGACACTTCGTTTTGTAACCTGCATGTTTGTCTCAGATCAGTTTCATAAATCAGCCCCAAGGAGTTTTCTAGCCAACCCGTTTTTGTTTCCTATGATTAGGTTATCACTATATTTTCTGCTTCTAACTATTACGAAGAGGGGAGCAACCGGGGAGCATACATCAAACTGAATCCTGAACTGATCCCTCGGTTCGTACAGTATCGAGTCAGCAAGCACACACGCAGGCAGAATCTTCAGGAGAGGTAAAGCTCTGCGTTGTATGCAGTGAGCGTATATGCACTTAGCATACACGAATCTATACTTCGACTGGATAATTTAATAGGCACCTATTTTCCTTGGTTTTCTCCTTTACAATTGCAAATTTAATACAGTGGCCAAAACATGTTCTAAGTACTCCAACTTGGTTTCCAGAGAAACTCCCAAAGGTAATTAGACGTGGTAAGCGGTTAGAACAGACAATTGTCAGGGACTCGTAAAGGGCCTGCGCCTGTCTGTCACGTCTGCTTTGAGGCTGCAGCGTTAATCTGCACAAATCCTGTTATGAATGAGTCCAAAAAGTTTATCATCACAGCTTTGCCAGGCCTAGCACTGTGGTCAGATTTACTGAAGCAAAGCAGCTTAGAATTACCTGCATAAACTAGATTATCTCCTAAATTCAGATTATTCTTATGGGCCTTTGTTTGTTTTGTTGGTTTGGGTTTCCCCCCCCACACACACTGTTGTCTCTTGGTGACCCTAAACATACAACATGTTAAAGGATACAAGAATTTGATAATGAATGTTGAAAAGCATAAGGTGCTAGAGGATTTAAATCCTTTAATGACCTGCTCTGTGTCTTTTTCCACCTAGGGTGGGTACAATTGAGTCATCTGCCTTAAAGTCCTTACGAGAGAAGATTTATGCTCACAGGTCTGAACTCACTAGTGCTTTTGCGCAGTATGACCTCAACGGCACAGGTAACACTACCTCTCTGTCCAGCTGCCACCACAGGGAAAACAGCTTCCACATGTGTGTGGATGCAGAGGGGACAAACCCTACGGAGAAATGCCCTGCCTGCCAGTGTAAGGCTGGAGGGCAGCAGAGGCTGGCTGATCTTAGGTTCTTCCTGCCCACAGGGCAGGATAGGTGTTAAGAAGCTCTTAGCCTCAGAAAACAACTTGAGGGGATGAAGCTTTAAGTAGGTAGAAGAAAATAACTGAAACACATGGGCAAACAAGGAAATGGTGTTTGTTGTGGGGCAGAGACTTTGGGCAGGCAAATCCAGCTCCAGAACCCAAGTGAACCTAACCTTTACTTAGGGATGTCTTCAGATGGCAGACAGGAAATCGAAGTCTCAGGTGAGGGGGAACTGGTCTCCTTCTGTCTGAGTGAAGTTGACTGGCTATGCTGCCAGGAGACACGCCACGCTCACTCTTCAGCTGAAGAAAAGTCGGTGGTAAATTGATACCTGAACGTTTTACATAGGAGCAAGGAGTTAGTGGTTTCTAGCACAGATACAACTTTTCCTCATGATGGCTTCTCACTTGACTGGGTTGCCAACGGTGTCCCTAAAAGGGCAATCAGTAAGTGATGGTACTGGTTTTTTGCCCATCAAACAGCTGCATAACATATTTCCTTGTTGCATTTCCAGCAACGTAGGTCTCTCTAGCTGCAGCTCCACTCAAATCTGATGTACTCTTCTTGGCATTAAAAAAAAAAAAAAAAAAAGGCATTAAAACACACTGGACATCATAATAGCATCACAAAGTTGTTGAGGTTGGAAGGGACCTTTGGAAATGTCTAGTCCAACCCTGCTGCTCACTGTTAGAAGGGTTTTTATCCCCAGGTTAGGAGAAAATGTTTATATTTTGCAACAGTTTTTAAAAATGGCAGATGGCATGCTGGTGATTGATGTGTTCTCTGCCACGTGCCGCTTGTAACCATGAACTGACCCCTTCTGGCAGGCAAGATTTCTGTCAATGACTGGGCTGCGGCGATGGAGTCTGTCCTACAGCTGGAACTGCCCTGGAGGATGCTGCGGTCTCAGCTAGCACAGACGAACCCAGACGGAGAAGTTGACTTCATGTCATGTTTTTACGATTTGAAAATAGGTCAACCTAATAAAGAGGTAAGGAGGAAAAAACGCTTCTTTGCAAATCTGGGAGGAACAGCTTTTGGTGCAACTCGAGGCGTAAGACAGTGGTTTCGCCAATCAGGTAGACAGCTCCAGCTGAATTAGTTGCTGAGCTTCCTTTTATAGTCACTGGAGGGAAATGAGCACTGTTGGGGTACGAATCATCATTCCCTGCTAAGGTAGATGCTTAAAATAGGCTGGATGAATCACATGCTAGAACTGCTTCTTACTTTCCGTTGGCTCTCAAGGGCGTTTAGATAACGTAGCTGGGGAGATGTGACAAAACCTACCCAAAGCACTCAACCCTCGCTCATTGAGAGGAGCTTTTCAGATGCGCTTCAGAGCCAACTCAGGCCCCTGCAGGAGGGAGTCGCATTTGTAGGTGGACTTTTAGATGTCTGATGGTCACCCAGGTCTCTTCTCCAGAGCCAGTTATTACCGAGTGGCCGCACAGCACTTTGGTGCTTCACTGTCCCCATCTTTTACCTGAGCAGCAGGATCCATTCACTTAGGTACAGTGAAAGCTTTGTATGAGTGTGCAGCATGCTCCCTAGATATCCATATTTCCACAAATAATTGCTGAAGGTAGGAGGTGTGAAGGGCTCCTTCCCCCATGCCCCACCATCTGAAAATGACAGGTTTTAGCTGATTATCTGTCAGGGCAAGACACAAAGTATCATTCTGGGGAACTTGAGCATAAGGATCTTTTTTTAAACATTTGAGAAGTTAAACAGGGAACATAGATTGGGGTAGCACACATTCTGTTGGTTAGACTCAGACCAAGGTCTGAACAGTTTTCCTGTGTGGGATTTCAAAACCAGGTTCAGCCAGCTCTGGTGGAAACACTGTGCAGATACAGAAAGGATCTGGAGATCATCTTTAACATCATCGACAAAGATCACTCAGGTAAGTCAAGGTAACTTCACTGTACCCGCTCTAGGAAGCCTGTACTAGCTATCTTTCCCCACTGCATTTCTTCCTTAAGCCTTCTAAACATAGAGGAACCAGAGGTGATGTCATTTTTTTACTTCAGTGAAGACTAATTTAAGCAGTCAGGCTGTCACCATATAAGGGACAGCTCACAGGGCCTAACTTGAGAAAAAATTCACACATATCCCCTCTCCTGTACTGGCTTCACTCTTTTGGGGGCTTTTTCTCCTTCCACTCTCACTCAGTATTTACTGCCTTCTCAGTTCCACTGCTGAAAGCATTAGGTCGTTAAACCAAACTAAAAATGTCCTTCACTTACGCTCAAGCTACAGTAGGCAGGTAACTTCCTTGCAGCGAAGGAGTGCGCACGCATGTACGTAGGAGGGGGGAAATGGCACTGGAAAAAAGCCATCATCTGCTGTCTGTCTCCTTTAGGCTTGATTTCTTTTGAGGAGTTTGGCCAGACATGGAAGCTCTTCACTTCTCACCTGGGCATCGATGTGTATGACGAGTCCCTCGACAAGTTAGTCCTCAGCATAGACCACAACAAAGATGGCCACATTGACTTCAGTGAATTTTTAGAGGCCTTTCACGTGGTTCACAGACTAGAGAAAAAGGCAAACTCATGAGAAGGCAGCAGTTCTTGGGGCTGTCTTGGAAACTCACCGTCCTGTTGTTAGTGCTAAGCAGTCTGGGAAACCTACTTCCAGACTGACAGACAATAAACAGGCGGCTCGATGAGGTAAGCATTGCGGTCACTGTGTAAGCCTTTATTTAGCCCCTGCCAGTACTGAGACAGGAGATGACACCCCACTACTTACAGCATGACCGTGTCACTGCCACGTCAGCACCTTACAGTTTATCCCCATCCCTGGTGGCATCTCCCCGTCAATCCAACCTGTGTACACTGCCAAGGCACCCACAGCCCCACCGGAAGAGAAACTGGTATGCTGCTTTCACCCATTCCTAGTGACGGCTGAGAAACAGCACTGATGACCACAAGGAACATATCAGACCCTCCTTGGAGTTGGAACGGGCGCAATGGAGCCTGCTATCCTAGGCTGTCCAATCCAGGAGAGAAAGCAGGGAAGAACCACTATCTAGTTAAAACAGGTAGTTCTGCATTTAATCCTACTCTTCGCATGATGCAGTGAAATCGAAACATTCCAGGCCACTATCTATCCTCCTCGAAGTTTACAGACAGTGGATGAAAGGCATTTACGCTTGCACTACATTTCCTCTTGCCACTGGTTGCTTTTCCCTAGATGTGTGGGGATTTGGAGCTAACACACAGTTCTAACCCCAGGACGTGAATGCTAAATCCCTGGCATGTTAACGTAATGTACGACAGATCACAAAATAAAGCTCTGGCTTTCCCAGCGATGCAAGGGTGGCGTCTTTTTGCCTTCATTCTGGTATCCTGCACGTGTCAGAGTACAACACGCTTTTCCCAAAGCTTAACTGGAGTTCTTTAAAACAAAGAGATGACTGTGAACACAACAGTTAACCAATTTTGATGCTAGCAAACCTAGATATTCTCGCATGGAGTTAAGCATAAATTCCTTACCAAGTAAATTGAGAAACGCTGAAACAGTTTTTGGAACACAGCAAGATGTAAGAGTGCAGTGCTCTCGGCGTCCCCCCAAACTCCAAACCTACGGTATTCCTGTTCCTGCACGTTCCACCCCGTCCGCTCCTGTCAGGGAGAGCGGGAGACCAGGACCTCACACTGAAAGCAACACACAGGTGTAAAACGAAGCGCAGCCAGGCGAGGAATGATTTGAAACCAGTGCTGCCTATCTCAGCCTTGACAACTGCAGTCTGCACAGACTGCTCTTGGGTAAGCAAAGGTTCCAGCCAGCCCGTCACAGAGAAAGCAAAGCTAAGTAGCTCGTTTTTTATTTAGTAACAGTGCTGAAAGTACCAAAAAAAGGCCCCCTTCACAGTTTATCATCACAGAACGTAACAGCAGCCCAAGCTTAAGGTACCATGGTCTTTCTTAAGTATAATTTTCTACAATTAAATACAAAATACTTTCCCAGAAGCATGACAGACTTACGAATAAACACACACACACTGCTGTCACCTCAGGAGGGGGAAAAGAAAAACCTTTAATAGTGCAAACAAAATTCACAGCAAAACTTTAATGGCGTTAGGAATAGTGAGCCTCTGTGTTTAGCATGCGTTTATTCTGACCTATGGACTGTCAGGATTGGTCCCACCTTATTCCAGTGGAGCGCAGTGACAAAAAGGCTCCACCTCAGATAGCCAAACACCACTCTGTGTGGCAGGATCTTGCTTCCTACCATCAGTTTCCTCACTGTGGGTGCGCAGCAACAAGGTGGAACAGGACAGCCACCACCCCTCTGGAAGAAAGGATGAAACCAGGGTGTGGAACACAATGTGGGAGCTCAGGAACGTGGCTGACAGCCTCCAGCTCTGATGTCCCGCTGACAACAGGCTCCTGAGGCTAACGAGCAGGAAACTGAAAGATGCTCCCCTCCAGGGATGGCTTCCCCAGAGGGGATGTCCAGGTGAGGTGGCAAGGCAGTGCTTCACTTGGCAGGCTGCAGGAAGGGGCTCTGGGGATGCAGTACTGCAGCGTGAGAGGAGCCAAGCCAGCCAGCCAGAAAAGGGAATGGCCCACCCTGCCAGCAGCACACAGGAGCTCCTTACCCCTGACAGAAAAAGGGAGGTGGCAGGGGGGCGTAACTGTGAACCATGCAATCCCAGGAATACAAGCCACTCCAGGCTAAAAGTGGAAGAGCCCACTTGTACTTCAATCTAAACTGTTCCAGCAGAAGCTCTTCTTCTGTAACACCCCCCACCCCCAACTTTTTTATCCCAGAGTTCTATGCAGT
>NW_010243251.1:0-40053 GCF_000690775.1 Eurypyga helias | reverse complement strand
CGCACCTTACAGGTAGAGATGGCACCTCTGGACCACCCCAGCAAGTGCCCAGTGTTGGACCTGGGCTGATCCGGGCTCCCACGTCACTCAAGCCCTGGCTGCTGCCGGAGGGTGACACAGTCCCACAGGAGTGCAGCCCAGGTGCTTCACACCCCCCACGGAGAGTGTCCGCTCCTTTTCAGGACTGCACAGCTCACCTCTGCCACCCAGGAACCAGGAGGGCTCCTTCCCTAGGCACGCAGACCACAGCTACCAGGCAGACGCCAGACCAATTCTGCACCCTGACCATAAAATCCTGTAGGAGCAGCAGCCAAGGGGGATTAATGCTGCTTTGCTCTGCCCAGTTTGACAAACTCATGTACTTTGCGGAGCAGTAGGGAGAAGGAAACAGCCGCAAGGCAGCAAGCAGGGAGGGCTGGGGGAGCATGCAGTCTGTTCTCTGAACTGGGCACAGCTCATCACTGTGGGCAGTGTCCCTGACCAGCCCCGACTCCATTTGCAGGCACGCCTGGCTGCCCCCAGCCCTTCTGTCCCCACAGCCACAGCCTCCTTCAGGCAGCAGCACCTGACGGAATGGAAGACCAGGTCTTGGCTGGGTCTACTTTAATTCAATAATGCCCTTGTTTCTGGGGCACAGGATGTGCCCGTTTACCTCTGCCTTCTTGCCATAAATGAGCTGCCAGGGACTCAGAGCTGTCCGTGTCATCCTCTGCTGACTCCCCGGGGAACCCAACAGCCAAGTCGAGCCTCTGCCAATTAGGTCAGCCCCGCACAAACTGCAAAGCTGTCACATATTTTAAGGGGGCGCACACCCTCACCGCTGCCAGCGCTCGCTCTGTGACAGCTTCACACACACAGAGGTGGATCCTCAACGAAGCACGGGGCCTACCTAAAACCTTATTTGCTTAATTAGGTGTCCACTAAAATGCGACTGTCCCTTTGGAGCGGCTCCTTGGTCAGAGCAGTAATGCAGCAGCAAGCTGCAGCTGTGCCTGACCTGAGGTAACACCAGTTTCCCTTCCACCACCGCTGTGTTTCGGAATCCCACCCTTCGCCACCAACTACCTACACTCTTCCAACTGCCACACACATACTTTCCAAGTGCCTGCGCTCCGTGTGATACTCAATCATGACGATTATCAGTACACTAAATCCGAGGTCATACTATGACTTGCACATCCATGACACTCCCATGAAAAAGAAAAGAGTTGAGGGGTGTCCCTGTATGTTCGGCCACAGGGTTGATTGCTTTAGACTTCAGTGCAGCTGCATGTAAACCCAACCACATCGCCCTTCTTTCTGAACACAAAAAGAAAAAAGTAAATGAAGAATCTGAGGGAAAATCATCTTGCATCTCTCACAATCTAGGGTTCAACAAGAAAAGCAAAAATAACTGCTACTACGGACCTTTCGTAGGATACTGGATAGAACAAAGAGCCATCACACAGGCTCCTGTGTGCTCACACTCTGCACTGCCACATCTGTCAGCTTATACTAGACAAACTAGTTTCATTTACTGGGAAACAAGCAAAGTGATCTCTCACGATACATATGAAAAGGGAAAACATAAGTCTAAAGAAAGCAAACCTCTACAAAACAGGCACGATGCCAATAAAATGATTTCTACATCCAGGTGCTAATCGTACCTGAACTGCACCTCCATGCTCATCGTTCAACGGGTCCACAGTTTTCACGGCAGCCGACACAGTACGTGCCTCTCTCAGAGCATCCCATGAGAAGCTCCTACGCCGTCGGACTGCCCAACTCCCCTGGTCTCTGCAAAAACACAAGATCACCTCCCAGACCCATCGCTCTGCCTTCGCTCCCTTGACCCAGCACCCAGACGTCATTACAGCAGCAGCGACTCCCCAGGGGGAGGGCAAGCAGGGTGGCGTGGCTGTGCACCCTGACCACTGGCAAACGAGCTGGAGGTTTATCTCCCTCCTTTGACTGAGGCATTTCAGCAAACTGAATAAAACTGGAACCAAAACCTTGTTCTCAAAAGCACCACATACGGCTGTTGCCAAAAAAAGAAGTTTTCAAATCCTGTAAAACTGACATAGTTATGTTCTGTAAGATTCGGGGGGGGGGTCGCAAAAAATATGCTTATCAGGCTGATTAGCACAGAAAATACTAACTTTTTTCAGGCCATATCTACTCTTTTTGGCAAGCCGTAACCGCTCTGATGCTCTCTGCTCCCATGGCAGCAGTGCCAGCTCACCCCAGTGCTGCTGAGGCAGCCCGTGGCTGCAGGAGAAGCTAAATAAAGCTACCACTGCTTTCCTAAGGTGTCAGCCAGATGCGTGCTGGCTGGTAGCAAAATCAGCAGTGCCAGCACAAGGAAACCACTGCTGGTGCCTGGGGTGAAGCAGGGTTCCCCTCTCCGGAGGCAGCCTACTTCCATGTTCAGTTTGAATGGCCACAGAGCCACCTCCCTGCAGGGACACACCTGTTCTCCTTGGAGCAGCTGAGAGCAGCCATGGAAACCAGTTTCCAGTGGACAGACTCAAGGCGTAGATGCTGACCTGGCAGCTGTCTGCTGGGAGACTTCCAGGCAGCCCATCTGTAACTAAGTGGGACAAGTGCACCTTTAAATTAAAAACAAAAAAAAGGAAAAGGCAAAAAAAAAAAAAATGAGAGGAACACCAAAGCCTTCTGTAAACTCACGCTGTGCTGTAGTAGGGTGGCAATTATGCCATTCGTAACTCTGAGGCAATTTGCAAGGGAAAGGATCAGGAAACTTGGAAAGGGTGCTCGAGTGGAAGAGGTTTATCTTGCTCCATTCAGAGGAAAGGATTAAAGGCATAAAACTGTCTGTCACCTTAGAGAAGCTGGAGTCTCCAGATTTTGCCTCCAAAGCCTTGGGGATGCAGGGAAGGGAGCTATTTTGTTCAGATTAAAGGCAGATGCAGCTCCCCGAGAGAGGCTACCCTCTCACATCAGCGGATATTGCAAGACACGGGTCTCTGCTGGGGTAGGCCCCGCACTGACTAGGCAGAAATGAGATGAGAATCAGGAGAAACCTGTACTGGAAATATCATTTGCTTATTTCAAGTTATTCCTATTCCTATTTACATTTCCCTGGATGTTTCACACTGTACATTAGTGATTCACAATGATGTACATTTACACACAGCAGGAGAAGAATTAATGAATTCCATCACTTCCCTTATTTGGGAGACTTTATGCCCGAGATACAGCTCCCTCCTTTTATTATGCCTTTTGATCTCCACAGAGTAATCCGTTTTCCCCTTGGCAGAACTGTATGATTCTTGCTAATTTAATATGAATTACATTTATGCACTTGGGGCAGAATAAGCCTCATTATTTGTTATTTCTCGCACACTCTCTTAAAACCCGGCCAGATTCCACCTACCTGTCCCCCGCAGGCAGGCATGCACGTAGCGTGACGTCTCGTGCCAAAAGCTGACGCAGTGCACGGACACACGACGTTCGTGACAGGGAGACGGGGAGAAAGAGCTGGGGAGCCTGCCCGCTGGCACGAGGCGCCGCTTACTGCATCGCACAGCCCGTGCTAGGCAGGAAGTCGTGTAAATACATAACTATGGCTTTCGTCAGGTACGTCATGGTGCCATAGGCCCCGCTCGGAGCACTGTCATAAAAAAAGTGGCAAATTCCTGTGGCTACGTCCTTCTCCAGGATACCACCGGTAGCTCCGAATGATTTCTGAAAAGACACAAGCGAAGAAGTAAAGGAAGTTAGGCGTGCGCGCTTGTTGATGGAAAAAACCCGCCACGTGATGACTTCACCTGTGTGCTGAATACTAAAAGCAATTCTCTGCTTCCTTGTGAAAGCCCTGATCGGGATTATTGTAGGACTCAGTGGGATCGGTGTAACTGAATGAGGAACAGAGAACTTCACAATTTTTGCCCTCTGTGGGGGATGGGATATTGGTAATTGCAATGCCTTGGTAAAGCAAAACTTCAATCTACCCACTTACTTCTGAGCTTGTTAGCCACTATGATTTTATTGCCTTTACATCTCCCACACTTCTTAAATTAGTTTTCTGTATCTGTTTCCCGAAGATACTTATGTGATTTGGTCTGGTTTTGTAAGGGAAAGAATAAGGGTATGATCGAGCTCACCACACATGCCAAAAAGGGAACGGGGGGCAGTTTTCAAACGCGGTGGCTGCCCACCACTGCCCTCTGAACTCACCAGCTCCTGCAGAAAGAGGTCGTTGGCCATGTGCACAATTCGATCCACGTGGATGATGCCCCCGATGCTGTTCACCTCCACGTCGGAGAGGAACGTGAGAACGAGAATGGCTTCCACCAAAAGCTGCCTGTACTCCGGCTGGGGGACGTGGTTCAGCACCGACTCCACGTGCACAGCAAACTTGATTTCGCAGGGCGTCATCTGCCGGGTTTGAGTGGAAACAAAGAAAAGCTGACAAATCCAAAAGACCGGTCCCCCCCATCCTGCAAGCACTTAACATACACTCCTCTCTGCACAGGGGGGAAGGCTGACTGAAGCCAACAAAGTGCCTGTGCGGCTTCAGCACGTACAGAACCTGCTCGTCTTGCTAGGCCCGGGTCCTGCAATTACCCAACTTCCAGAAGGCTGCTCCAGCCCTGCAACCCACCACACGCACGTGGTTACGCTGCAGGACTGCTGATGCTCGGCTGGCAAATCAGCCCTTCGCTCCTCGCGCTGCGGTCTCACGCTCTGCCTTTTAAGTATCTTTCCAGCACCGCAGGTTAGTTGCAAAGCCCAAATTACTCTTGAGATTTAAAAATAGCCACCTGATCAGAGTGAATGCTTTTCCACGCGGAGCTGCAGCTATATTGTTTGTGGCGCAGCCTAATTTGCACTGGCCTAGCTCTACGGATGTCACATGAAAGGTTGCTGCCTTGGGAGGTTTGTGCTTTTTTCATCCAATACCTTTAAACAGCAAAGTTAGATACTGTCTAGGTCTGACAGGCTAAAAATACAAGCCTATTTATCTACACAATAGAAATAAATAAAGCTCTCCATTCTGCAAAAGAAAAGGTTTAAATCTGGCAGAAAATTCCAGCTCCTCTCTTCAGCCGTTACCACCGTCCCTCAGAAGAGAAGGAAGCCAGAGCCACGTCTGATGGAATCAGAGAGGCAAACAGCCTCAGGCACACAAGCAACCCTTGCGCTGACGGATCACTGTTCACAAGAGTTTGTTTTACAGGTGTGCATTCAAAACTTGCCAGAGCCCCTACCAACAGAGTGGCAATCCAGCTAAGGGAAAAAATGTACGGAGAGGTTATGAATTTAAAGGGTCAAAGCTTTGGTTAGGAACAATCGTCCTTAATTGGAATTTACTTTCGAGACCTCGATGCCAAAACACACTGCCTGCTGCTGCAGCATATTAAAAAATGCAAGTGGCAAGCAAGGTGTCTGTCTGCTTCATTCCAAGTCAGCTGCGCTTCCTCCTCACCCTGCCTGAGGGGCTGCCACCAACCATCCTCTTTCAAGCACTGCCCCATGGGCATCCAGGGGACAGCCTTGGCCACAGGGAAAACCTGCCTCGAAGCCGCTCCCAGACCTGCCTGGTAGGAACTCATCCACAGAGCCCTGGGCAAGCTGGCAGAAGGGGTGGAGGGTAGGAACCGATTTTCTCACCTTCTCAAAAACCAAGGATCTGCAACAGCAGCCCTGCTGCACCTTACACTGTCAAGCCAAACATTCAGTAGTCATGGGGTTAGACAGCCATTGGCATTTTACTGTACCTCTCTGGTGGTTGAAGAGGGAAGGACATACCCATCAATGGACAGACCGTGGCACTGAAACAACAACAGTTTGACAGTGAACAGAAATCACAGTTCTCGCAAGTAAATCTGAGCGTTCTCCGATACCAGCCACTACGTAACAACCCTCAGCTAAAAAAATCCAAACAACAACAAAACTCGTTACAAGTATTATTTCACCTTTGCTGACAAATTATGTAACCTGACAAACGTTAGAAATAGCCTGGCATGACATGACAAGAGACCATGAAAGTGAGAACCCTTATTTTTTGTTTTCACTGAAACGACATCAGGAAAGTGTTTCAGATCCACAACTCAAGGATGTCAACAAGTTGCAGGGCTTGGGCATGGGCCTCCAACAGTGGGGGAGAGGTGGGGTTAGAAATACCAAGTGGCTTACAAGGCAAGGAGCGACAAAGCCTAAATGGTGAGAAGACAGGCTAAGGAGCATCACATTTGGGTACATGAGGCACAAAAAAGCACCGAGGAGAGAGAGCTTTCATGAGTAGTCCAAAGAGAGCTTAAGAATTAAATACCAAAGACAACTTAAATAGGCACTGCTGACTTTCACAGCCACAAAATCATTCCAGTACTCCCAGCTATTACATGAGGTCAGGGCAGAAGTGGTGCTCGCTCTACTGAAAGATCCTATTAGTAAATAGCCAAGAGGTCATACAAGCCTCGTTTTGGCTGACATCAACACTACAACTGCTTCAGCTTAAGTGATTTTAGAAGGACAACCAAGATCAACCTGAGCTGGTGATGCACATTTTCCCACCAGTATAGGCCTGACACAGCTCAGTATTGCAAGGTGCCGAACGGTGGCTCTCATCCAGCCAAGCGGAAGAACAGGTGCATAATCACTTTGAAATGAGTAAAAAAATGCATAATTCCCTTCTCTTTCCTGGAGAGCTGCTCCAATACATTCCATACCCCTGATCTCCAAGATGTTGGCAAGGACTTAATGTTCACTTACAAACAAACCAACCCGTTACGAATGCCACACAGCTCAGAAGAGCCAGCAAGAGATCTCAAAAGGCATTTTGGAAGAGTCAGTGCAGCTTCCGGCTTCGTTCCTCGCAGCCTTTCTGAACTGGAGCACACAAAGAGCACCGCAGTGCCACAAGCTGCACTGCGCCACGGGCAACGCAAGACAAACAGCGGTGGAACAGAGCTGTTCTGCTGGAACTCAGTGCTGGTGGTTTCAGAGAACAGCACATTTTCAAACAAACACTTGAACCTGTGTTCACGGAGCCCTTTTACATTCAAGAGGCACGCTCCTACTAATAACTCCAGTTGCCACCAGTACTCTAGCTGAAGACCACCTTCAACTCCCAGCAACACGTCACCTCTGGACCACCACCTCCCCGAGTTACCGTCTGGCTGACTTGATTCCTGCACTCCACAGCTGTCAACTTACCTTCTGAAGGATTTTCCACACTTTCTCATAAAAGCCAACAGGCACTCTGTTAATAGCACCGTCAAGCCTCCTTCTGCGCAGCCACTGCCCTTTTCGGTCACCCCAGCTCGTGTCTCCGTTGGAGGCAGTAGGAGAAGTACTAGTGGGAGATGATGGAGTACTGCCCCTCTGTAACAAACATTAAAGCCTTGGTTAGTTGCCTTCTACCACTCTAAGTGCTACTCCTGGTGAATACATCATTCTGTCACAACGCTACCTCGGAACCAGGGAAAAAATACAGGCCATGATGCCATACAAGATGATGCAGCAGGACTGATCCCTTTCTTTCCCCTCCACAGCAAGCTTCACTCCGCAGTACTTTCATCATTTCTCCAGAAAACACACAAGCGGTTCCACAAGGCATAACCCAGTGAACTGCACTGCTTGCTTCAGCACACAGCCTGACTATTTTAAGAAGCGTGAGCTGGCTGCCATGGCAGCGCCACTGGTGTGCAAGATGGTGGGATCTGCAGGTAGGTCTGACTCACTCGAACTTTAGGCTCAGTGTTGTAAGGGAACCCAAGGGTCCATGAGTTTGGCAAGAGAGAACCTCCATGCAAAAAGTTCCATTAAAGGAGGCTAAAAATTGTCTTCATGTGGTCATTCAACCATCATGCCTCCCTCTCTGTAAGCATCAGTCTTGTTTCCTTTGCTGTCGCTAGTGCTCTACTCTGTTACTTTACCAGAACTTGGAGACTAAATTACGCAGCAAGTCATCTTCAACGCTGTGGCACTACCACCAAATTCTTGTTCCCGTTTCCACACGTGCAGTCTGCCTACTCTTTGCACTCCCAGAGACTGTGCTGTTCTGTTTCCTCATTCCTTTTTGCACACTTCTTACTTTCAGCCCAGAAAGGACTTCACTGACAGCCTCATGTCAAATCCCATCATCTTTGATTACATAACTGCCTGAGCAAAGTACTGGGGAAGGAGGAAAATAAGACCGAAAACTATGTTTGCAAGGGGCAGGCTCACTGACCGTACACAGCCAAGCTCTGCGAAAACACCAGCAAATGAGAAGAGTCGATTTCCACTACTGCAGGTGTCAGTGAGGCACAAGTGGCGTTCTCTTCATGTTTTGATGCTTACTATTCCTTTCCACTGCGCACCAACAGAGACACAACTTCCTCCACCCTGCTGAGCAGAGCTGGGGAAGGCAGCAGGTCAGCGGGAGGGTCAGTGCCAAAGCAGAGAAATGCACCTGCATCCAATAACGAATCTGGCCCCTCAGGTGGTTCAGCGAAGCAGAGATCTCGCTGAGCAGTTTGTGCACTTCAATCAAACACACAGTCGAAGCCTGCCTTTCTTCACTAGCATGTGCGAAGAGCGTGTGCTGCAACAGCAGGCTGGCAGTTGTCAGACCAGTCCACAGGGCTAGTGGTGCTCTGCAGCTGTGCCTTTAGGACACCTGGGAGGTGTGCCATCAACAGCAAGTCTGCAGATGCACAGAACCACCCGTCACAACCGCCAGTTCAACGTAGCTGCAAACTTTCTGTCTCCTCATAACAGATTTGGAGCCTCAGACTTACTGTAAATTGTTGAGGTCTCTGTTGGTAAAATATTTAAACAATTCTCTTCCTTCCTGAACAATTATCTTCTTATCTAGCTTAAGAAGAGCTACAGTTCTCTGCCTTTAAAGACAACTGCCTGAGGAGATACCCATGCCCATAAAACCCCTGTCTCAGCAACCCGAAGCTATTCTGGTTTCATTACTGCCCAGAGACTGCCAGCATTTATCAACACTACATTACCTTTAAATACTGATGACACCTGTAATGTAATCCACCATCAAGCAGCTAAATCTGCTGTAGTGCTTTATCTGTTAACAACTGCTTAGGCTTCAGTGGATCTAAATGAGAGACTCAGCTTCTATTAAAAGATTACTAATGAGAATTGGTTCCCAATGAAGGCGAATAAGACAAAGAGGTAGGGTTTCCAAACAAGTGTTTACACAGGAGAAGTCACAGGAGGTCTCTAGAGCTAAGACCCTTGCGCGCACACGCACACATGCAGGGTGAAGAGCAGGGGCAGAGCTGCGGACGGTGTTTTACCGTGGAAGCAAACATGCTGCTGGACATGGAGTGGCCCTCATGAAAGAACTACAAAACAAAAACAGACACCAACACGTCAGACAGACAGCCATGACAGAACAGAACGCAAACGAGGTTAAGCAACCCATCCGTGCAAAGACAAGAAATACGGAATAAGCTCAGGTACCTGGCAGAAAACTGTGACAGCCCCTGGCTCTTGCAGTGCTACACATTCCCACGGCCACCATGAGGCCAATCCCGCCATGCCTGGAGCCTGCTTGGTTGTGGCACAGCCACATGCTGCCCACGCCATCCACTGAGCTCCAAGCCTGGCCAACACAAACTGTCACGGTTCAAGATGCTTCCCTATGACTCAGGGCTGGGAAAAAACCCAAGCTCCCCACTTTCACTGCCCAATCACTGCAATGTCAGCAGCTTCTCTTTGCACGAGAAGGTCATCTTGCTGCAGAAAGCCTGCGGGCTGCCAACTGGGTGGGCAGCGCTAAACAGGCAGCCGCAAGGTGTAACTTTTGCAGGAATGTGTATGCAGCAGCTCAGACTTAGAGCACTTCTCTGTCACTGTCCACCCCGAGCCATGCCTCCTAATTAACTGTTAATGGTTCAGGCCCAGGCAAAGGCTTGATGTTCTGGCTCAAGAAACAAGCCAGCAATAAACAAGATGGTTGCATTCCCTCAGCACCTGAGCTCTGGTGCAGAGAGATGTTAGTGCAAGTACTTGAAACGTTGCTTGTAACACAAAGCTGCTCCCCTCTGTCGAAATGACATTTAATCAGTATCTCGTGAATTATTCAGAGAATGCAGTGAGACGTGGCAGGAAGCAGCGTGAGCGGAAAGGTGAGGG
Source organism: Eurypyga helias (assembly GCF_000690775.1). Classification (NCBI taxonomy): domain Eukaryota; kingdom Metazoa; phylum Chordata; class Aves; order Eurypygiformes; family Eurypygidae; genus Eurypyga; species Eurypyga helias. The sequence goes on along the minus strand of NW_010243251.1, from coordinate 29,961 downwards.
GAACAAAACTGAAAACAGCCAACTCCTCCTCTGTGCCAAATACCAGGCTTCCATCTAGTGCAAAAGCAACACAGGAAACACCCTTCCAACCTCAACAAACCAAGTGTTCCAGCTCAGGCCTGCTTCTGTATTTAAGACAAAATGATGCTGCCACCTAGTGCCTCTTCCCTCCTGGACAGGCCCTGCAGACACCCGCCCTACGACTGGGAGCCCCACTCAGACTGACCCCCCAGAGTCACTTCAGGGCCAGCAGAAAGTGGCCAGCAGCAGCTTCACGGCCACAGCTCCCCTGCAAGCCTCAGCCACGGCCTTGCTCAGGCAGCAGCACGGCTCAAACATGGCAACCAGGTCTGGTGAGGCACCACATGCTTCACAGGCTCCTCCGGTCCCTGCCTTGTGTCCCACAAAGGATCATTAACTGGTCTTCACTGTCACCATCCAACGCTCTGTGCAAAAATGCCACTCCTTTCTGAAAGCTTATTGAGCAAATCTGTTTCATACAATCCCAGGAAAACATCACACACTTCCTCAGAAACTTATGGAAATGGCCCCAAATAAAATGCATCAGGCTTGATAAGCTCCCGAAGAGAGAGTCTTTTAAAAAAATGCTTCTAATACAGGATCACACGATGGTTTGGGTTGGAAGGGACCTTAAAGATCATCCAGTTCCAACCCCCCTGCCATGGGCAGGGACACCTTCCACCAGACCAGGTTGCTCAAAGCCTCATCCAGCCTGGCCTTGAACACTTCCAGGGATGGGGCATCCACAGCTTCTCTGGGCAACCTGTTCCAGTGCCTCACCACCCTCTCTGTGAAGAATTTCTCCCTTATAACTAATCCAATCTATCATCTTTTGCTTTAAATCCATTGTCCCTTGTCCTGTCATAACAGGCCTTGGCAAAAAGTCTCTTTCTACCTTTCTTGTAAGCCCTCTTTGTAGACTGAAAGATCCAGCAGAAAGGATTCCCTGGAGCCTTCTCCTCTCCAGGCTGAATAACCCAGACTGAACAATATGAAGCTATTTGTTCTTATAGATATATTTCACTTGTTCACTACCTTCCTATTTATATAGAGCAAAAGAAAATTATTAATAGAATTCAAACCCACTCATAACAAAACCAGTCACATTAATTCAGAATATTTTGGAGCTATTTTTTATGGTATCTCTTCATATGCTCAGTTGCTGTGTACTTTAGTGTACTGAACTTATATATATATTCCAGCAGCAGACATTCTCCATTCCTGAAGAAAAAAAAAGAGGAAGAAAACAAACCAAGAATTTTTTCCAAGTGTATCTTTTCCAAAGGCACATGGACCACATTAGCCACTTGTGCAGAGTATAAAAATGAACACTGTTAGCATGAATGCTTCACTTTGTACCTCTGACCTTTCCTTAGCTAAAGATGATTAAAGAGCTGTTTTAAAGTTGACGCCATGAATGCATTATGGTTTGTTCAAGCTCTTCTATATTCAGCAGGTGAAACGAACAAAAAAATGAAGTACATTTTTGGAGGAAACATCCTTTTACTGCTTTCTATTCAGTGATCAGCTTTAGATCAAATGATTTTCTGTCATTTTCCAAGAATCTAACTGGCATGAAAAACACTCTCCTAAAATTAACACACAACAATCTGACATAACGCAGGACCAGAACAGTTGCATTGTCTGATGAGCATTGGCAGAAAACCCTCACCTGCTTCATCTCACTCTTCAATTTAGTAATACCACTTCTTTCTGTTTTGGTTGCTCCAGAATGCCCCATTTCATGGATAGAAATTGCAGGGCTAGATGAAGAGGAATCTACAGGTCGCACTAAAAGAAGCAAATGGAGATTTTTAAAATTCTAGGGGGTAGAAAACCAGGTAAAATTTTGTCAGGAAGATAAAAGCATAACCTTTCACAACCGCACACTGCTCTTGGCGACAGCATCCTTTCAAATCACGTCAACAGTTCAAACCCAATTGCATCAAGTCAGGGGCCTAGATCCATGCTTGGATATTGGGATCTGATTTTCCAAAACACTGAGCAATCATAGCTTCAACAGACATCAGAGTTGCAATGTGTCTGTGAGGGCTTAGGAGCGAAGCTGGGAGACAGCTGATGTGCCAGTCAGGAATACCTGGGCATTGCAGACAGGCTCCTTGAAGGCAGGTTAGATAGACCCTTTTTATGGTCTTCATTCTGGTCATATAAAATTCCTTCATTATAAATGTTTGCCTTCTTATCACTGACAACTTGATACAGCCTTGTATGAGTGCAGGACAGCTTCTATTGTATGTGTTTTAATTGTTCCACAGTAGACATACACAGGTACTGGCCATCCATGATTAATAAGTCACTTACATCTCTATTTTACATGCCAAGAGAGGGGGTTCCTACTTATAAGACAATCTAACTTCATATTTATAGTTCTCACTTAACATGTACAAGTACCCAAGTGGGCAACTTACAGCTTCTTTCCACACCAAACTCTTTTCCACTGAGAATATGGTGTAGGAGATTTTTCATATCAAAGGGACTTAGATTCATCAAACTCTCTGAAGCTTCTTCACCTAGTTAAAACAAAACCAACCAACGAAACAAAGACAAACATCACTATACGTTGCTTTAGAGGTGGTTTTCCTAAGTGAACTTCTGATTGAATGAAGTTCAGTCACATTTCCCTTGTGGCTAGCGCTTCCTTTAAAAAGTACGTAGAGTCTCATTTCCAAGAAAATACTTTTCAAGACTAAACAACAAGGAACGCACAGAAATAACGCTATTTGCATCAGTGAACAGTACGCTGTGCCTTGTGCGAAACCCCGCTGAGGCTGACATGAGAAAACAGTTGCTCCTTTGCAGAACAAGACTGCTCGGAAATGCGCTGCAGCCATCTCTCCCCCCTGCTTGTAAGTGAGAGAGAGAGAAAGCACATACATACACATGAGCACACGTGTATGCACAGACAAATGTCCCATAGGAAAACATGGAAAAGGCAGCCATGAAGCTGAGGGCAGAGTACAAAGCAGCTGGAGTTTAAGGCTAAAGAATAAGAAAAGGGACCCCAGGAAGGAAAAACTTTGCAGTGTGAATAAAGCAGCTTCTGCTGTTGGGCTACAGCTTTGGGAGAAACAGGACTTTCTGTGCACTCTTCGTATGGAAACAGAATTACACTGGAAAATGTGTTGGCTCCTTCTGTCAACTTCTGAGGTAGAAACCTGCCACCCCCCAGCTGCAGCCACTGACATTAGTCAGAAAGTGTCCAAGGTGGGCTCCAACCAACAACTACCAGGGATCCCCACTTCACTTCAGAAGGGAGAGAATTGCGGAGGGGGCAGCAGAAAATACACTTCCACAAAGTTCTCTCCCTTGGGCGTGCTAAGCATTAGAAACAGGAACTAAGCCAAAAAATACGGCCCAGGCCACACTCCTAAGTATCAGCATTTGACTATAAATTTGTCAGGTTAACTTGATTACTTTTCATGACTGCTCCTTCTTAGAATTCTGACCCCTTTAAATTCCACTGATGTGGAAAACTCTTCAATGACTTTTTCAGATCTCTCTTCAGTCATCATTCCTTTCGGGTTTCACTTTTCTCTTCCAAAACAAGTTTTAAAATGTTTTCGCCTTGCATCACTTGTTACTTAATTCTTGTTTTACTATATGTATTTTATTTGTATGGAACATCCTGGGGGCCTGTTAAGAATGTTTTTATTGGCCTCCTGGTCATACATAACATACACTGTAGCTGAAATCTGAACAGCAAGCAGTTTTCAACTAAGCACATTCCAGGGGAGAAGGTTTGCACATAAAAGGAAGATCATCAGAACTGACTTTGAGTAAGAACTACCAGAACCATGAATTAAGGCTTTAAATATTCAGGAGATACCTAGGGTCCAAATTCTCATTGACATTAGTGGCATTAGGTCCCTAAATACACACACGTGCGATTTTATGACCTGGACTTCAGACACTTACTGAAAGTCAGAGGACTTAAGTATTTAATATCCACTTCTGTTTGAATAACTGGGGGATGTGGCAGGAATCTTTCATTAAGTCAAAAGAGAAGTTATCTTCAAAGTCTGTAACTGTGAATGAGGAACTGAAAAAGTTAATTTAACGCATATAAATGAAAAATCAACCCCTGAGGTGAATCAGAAATAAGGTTGTAAGCACCCTGATGATAAAATTGCTCTTACCTGAGCATTTCAGACTCCGAGCCAGCTCGGTGGCCATCACCTGAATTATGAGACCAATGCGGAGCCTGAGCATCTCCACAAAAAGACTAGGCTGCGACCGGACGTACATCGCCAAGTACATAATTATTTCCTGTAAGGACAAATCCGTAAGGGCACCTGTTCAGAGGGGGTCATCTTGGCTCCCCCAGGCACAGAGCAAACGCTGGTGCCACACCGGGTGCAGCTCGAAGAGCCCTGTTATGCCGGCTGCATACCTGCGTCAGGACTGCAATGCTGATGTCTTGGCCGCTCGCTTCATAAATAAGATCTGTGAGCTCCTCTGGTGGCAGCGGGCTGCAAGAAGGCAAACCACGGTTAGCCGTGACTCGGGCACTGCTATTAACCTCTCGAACAAGCACTGGAACCCAAGCCAGCCAGAAACATCTTCACCCAGCAGAAGTGCCTATGATTCTGTCTGGGTGGCTGCAATTCCTTCTGAAGGTGAGGGGTAAGTTTTAAGACAAGATGGTAGCAGCAGAGTGGTACCCGGCAGGAAGGTGAAGGGCAGGCTGCTTCTGCAACTGAGGCAGAGCTTCAACTTACGTGGTTATGATTTTCTCGCGGGGTTCTGGTGGCAAGCCCACTGTAAGTTGCTTGTGGTGCGACAGAAGGTCTGTGCAGGCCTATCGTAACGCGACAGAAAGCAAGAGACTTTGCTGAGTCATGTGAAAGTGATACAGCTTTTAATTCCCCAAAATGGCTTTTCTTTAGCAATTTTAAAGTGCATTTCTATTAATCACCAGGTGCAGATTCAGCAGAATGCTGTTAAACCCGTTGCCAAAGATCCCCTGAGGTCGGCAGGGCTGTGACAGTCTGCCCGGGCTGAAAGCCTGCTTCCCTGCTCTGTGAAATCAGCAACATAACGATTAGGGGCTCCAGTGAGGCTGCCAGATCAATAAAGGACTTTATACTTCATCATAAGGTAAACACTTATTCTTTATTTAAGATAAAAACCATTCTGAATCAATGAAAAACTTGGTGTACTAATATATCTCCTAAAAATATATCTTAAATAAATAGATCTACCTAAAAAAACCCCAAATGCAGAACATATTGCATCACATTCCTGCATTAACCACCCTGATACATTCTGAAATCAGTGCTTCCTCCAGTGGTTTACTCTTTTATGCCTCCTTGAAAAGTGAGTATTCAGTTTACCTGTTTTAGCATCCTCAATCCAAGGCCTCACAGAGCAATATTCCTCTGATTTTTAAGTCTGTTTTCCTTCCCTTAATGTGGAATAACCAGATCATCTCTACTGACTTCTCCCCCAGTGACCTGTCAGTATCTTTACCACCTAACATACGCGGCTTTCCGTGAGCGTGTCTGTACTGCTCATCCATCATGTCTAGAGGGTGGAAAAGGCTGGGCTTCAGGAAGTACCATGCAGGGCAGCTACCACAAATTGCTCCCTGCAGATGTGACTGTCACTAAAACGGGGCATCCTAGATGTGACAGTCAGAGCTTTGTAAGTGGTCAGGAATTACAGGAATATGCAGGGCCAAGTAGGACATTAAACAAATACTTTAGAGTATTCGAGATGAAACGTTTTTGTCACGTTCAGGACCAAACCCTTACAGTGGCCCTTTCTTGCTACCGCTGAAGAGTCACAGGTATTTTAACGCCTCCGTACATACACTGACACGGTAGACCGTCTGCCCAGTGGACGGGTATCATCAGGTCATGTTTTAGCATCGTTTCTAGCACCAGGACATACTGCTGCTCCAAAAGGTGTTCCGGCTACCACAATGGCAACAGACAATTAGCAACAACAACTACTGCTTTCAAAGCACATAATTAAGCTTCTCTGATGAACAGAGATGAAACGAAGCCTTCACAATCATTTCCAGTGTGACTGTCCATGCCAGCATTAGCACAGTTCTCAGTACAGATGAAAGGTAAAGATGTCGTCACAAGATTATCAGACCAGAAAAGCAACCACTGTTTGCATGTGAAGACAGACCAGAAGGTGACAAGCACAAGCCTCACTGGCAAAATGGTAGCTTTATCTCGTTCCCAGACAGGAAACTGAACCAGCGCTATTTGGATTTCATACCTCAGCCAGGACTTCCACTCTCTTTTTGAGTATACCAGAAATGTAACGGATCAAGCCCCACTCTTGATGGAGGCCTGCCTTTCTGTAGAGCTCGTTGAGCAGGCAACGAACGGTGGCGCCGTACTGTCCATCCAGCTCTGTGTCCCAGTCAGCGCCTCTGCCACAAGAGACAGAAGGTAACTTCCATCAGACAAAACACACCGCTGATTAACCTCACCGCACAACAAGCGGCCGATTTGGATCACATTGCCCATTTGCTGACAGACTTAAGAAGTCTAAAGGACATGTAGACCTTCACCAGAGATTGGTTACACGTAGACAAAACCCCCTGATACCAGGAATTTCCACGTTAACTTGAGCACTCACTAAGCCATGGGCCTGTGACTTCAAAGTGACCACCCAAGGGGTTTCCCACTAGGCTTTAAATTGTGAACACGGTTTGCTGGAGGAACGCTCCAAGGGGTGCTTTTTCAGAGCAGAGTTCAGCAACGTCTTCAGTACTGCTGAAGAGTGGACCCATTTTTCAGATGCCTCGGGCAGGGGACTCTACGAGTTTCTTGCCCTGCCTCTTCCTTAGCTATTAACGAAGCTTCCGTGCTGCTTATGCCATTACTGAAAAAGGGACGATTTCTGTTCCTCTCCTGGCTTTAAAACTCACTGCATTATGACTTCTTGTTGACAGCATTCAGAAGCATCACAGCATGACGTTTCAACTCCCACTAGAGGAACAGAAGCCACCACCTGCCTGCCCAACAGAGACTCCCAAGTGAAACGAGTCCAGACCAGGAAAAGAAGGGTGTTACATGCAGTTAAACAACAAAATGGTCATTTTTTTTCCCGGGTTTCCTTTGCTTTTTAAGAGAGGCTGCTAAACATTCTGCTTGGGAAAACAAGATCTCAGAAGAGGTCCTCGCAGGAGAAAGACTAAAGGAAAACAATAGTTGCAACCTCTGTAGCAGTAAGGAAGACCACCTGTGATTACTGCATGCTTGTCTTTGCACCCCAAGCTAGTGTCCTGCCAGATGCCAGCACTGTTCTCCTGCACGGGAAAAAGCGCCCAATAAATGCACTCTGGAAGATGATTCAATTGGTTTCTATTTGCATTCTGTTCCCATCAACCCTATTTAATGAGCAGCTGTTTACCAACCCTGGCTGCTTCCAAGGGTGTTTTGAAGAGCACAGAGTTGTAGCCAGTGATGCACGTAGAGGGATGAGAGGGAAAACCAGTGACTACTCATTAGAACTGCATTTTGCTTTTAGTTAGAAAATGAAAAGAGGAAGTTTCCCCTCATTTCTCTTCTTGTGTATAAAAATCACACCAAATCTTTGTGAACTTAACAGAGTGCCATAAATGCAGCAAGGTACGTTCATTCATGTGAAGGATTTGTGCTTGTGAACTCTGGAGCCTGCACGTATTTGCAGCTGTATGCCAATCAACTCTGAAATCTGCACAAGCGTTTTTTCTCTCCAAATCCTTCATATAATAAAGCAGACTGAAAATATTCCTGTTAAAGCACTAAATGTTTTAACCTCTCCCTTCAAAACACAGCCCTGAACAGCAGAAAGATTTCACACAGCGATCATCAGATAGCTGTAACCAACTACAAACATGCTGAAGTTTATAATCAGATAACTCACTTCAGTATATGCAAGACATACAAAATATCCGCTTGATCATGGAGCGTTGGGCATTCCTTCAGCTGCTCGACAAGTTTCCTGCAATCCAGATCACCGTGAGCATCTTTAGGTAAGTGCAAGACATTTTCAGAGTCCTGATAACAAAGACAGATAAAAACCCAAAGAAATTATCTTGAAAATTAGCAGATCAAATTCAAACTGTAACCTCCCGTTAGAGGATACAACGGACAAGCAACGTAACCCTGCACTTGGAACACAGACACATCACGTAGTTCTCGTCAGACAACCACAGATATGAGGAGCAGACTTGTCCCAGGAAACACAACACACAGAAGGGAACTTGGTCTCTAGCTCTGGTTCAATCAACACGGAAATTTTTGGGTTTTTAATTGACAAAATAAAAAATATTTTGTAAAAGAAGGAAATTAAATTATTACCATGCTTTTCCTGTTACATTTTTATACTTGGAAAGAGAAAGACAGAAGAGCACTAGCTTTTTTTTAACTGAAATCATTTAGTGCTTTTTGAGTTCCATCTCTAACCTGTATGATGTTCCCATCATAAATTTTTCAAGCTTATAATATTACCATGTTAACTAATCAGATGGTGCAATCCTGTGGTGGGTTCTTGAAGAGAAGTTTTGTTTAATAAGCTGTTCAGCAACTTATATGGCCCTAAAAATACCATTTTCCACAAACAGAGCCTGCAGAACAGAATCCTTCAGGAGGCAGGACACAACTTCCTGTCACCACTCTCAGCATCTAGTCACATATACTGAGACAAAACAAGTTCCCAGCACAACCCCATCTTCTTGCCTTACAGTGTGGGATGTGGCTGGGGACTTAAGGACACCTGTCCTTTCAGACACTCCCTGCCCGCCCAGACATCACTGCGAGGGACGTATCTTGGAGAAGTATCATCTCTAAAGGCTGCAAACATCCCGTCCTTCCTCTTGCGTGTTCAGTTAGAACTACAGATGGTGACTTAACCTTTGGCCTTTAAAAATAAGCATCCATTACACCATTTTCTGTTTGGCACACACAATGAAATGTTTTCCACTTGATAATGTCTATTTAACCAAAAAACCTTCAGCCAGCCAAAAAGCAAGTTCCAAAACAAAGCAGTAGCTATCCAGTGTCTCAGGCAGAATAGCTTGTCTGTGAAGGAAAATGAGAACTAGCACAGGGTTTGGCTAGGAAACACAGGAAAGGCCACAGTCTTGTGTCCTAAAAACACAAACAGCATAAAAATTCCCATAGCTTACCTTTGTCTCAAAGAAATGGGGATTATCAACAAGATTCAGAGACTTGCGGTGGGTGTTGAGAACTTTAGTGGGAAGAGACATAGACACAGCTGGAAACAAGCCACAAGAAACAAAAAAACAGAAAGTCTACTTCAGTAACATGCAGATTGAAAACACCTACAAGAAACAACTATACCAGGTAAAAACAACAGAAATACCTCTAAGAGTCAAAATATAGAGGTGACACTTCTGACATGCTCTGCATGGAACTCAGGGACAAGCTCACACACTGAACTTTTATCTCCTTGCAGGCTTCCTCCCAAAGCTTCCGAGACCAACATGTAAAAGGCTTGGGCCCTGTATGCTCAACTGGTATCTGTTATGACAGCCCATGCCTCAGAAATCCTATAGCCCAAGGACCGGACCCTGCATTTAATTGTTCTAAACATTTCAACAGGGAGCATGTGGAGGAAATTGTCTAACCGGTAAGATACCGTAACTAAAGCGAAAATGGTAAATGCAGGGCAATGCTCTTTTAACTTCTTACGTTGAACTTAATAGAGGATCAGATGATTTGGCATACGAAGGATGGGAGAAAAGACTAATAAAAAACCTTGGAAGTTATTAATATACACTGAAGTTAAAGGAAGCCTTCCCTTAACCAGGGCACTGAATACTATATACCTACACATACAACACTCTGTATGTTGGAATCTATCTCCAAATTCAGTCAGAGCATTATTTTCGTGTAAATCCTCCGTACCAGTCTACTAGAAATATAGCCTAATTAGGAATACTGTCCTCCCTCTCTACTCCCTATGTATCTGCTGCACACTTTTTTTTTCTGTCATTGAAACACCTCATTTCACCACAACTTTATTAAAATAAGAAAGTACATTTTGTCTGCCTTTGTTTAGACAAAGACAAAAAAATATGAATTCTCTGACTCAGGTTCTAGAATTCTGTCCAACTGAGAAGCTGCATCAGTTTCCACAGCATTAACTCTGATTAAATGTTACATTTCATAGCAGGTAACTTGTGTACACATCAAGGCATAGGATACTGTGGGAACACTACAGGAACAACTTTGTATTCTTTTCTTGGTAACTGCCCCATACTTGTGCCACTAATTCTTTTTAAACTGCAGAATTTTTAAATACTTGATTAAATACTTAAATATTATTAAATACTTTAAATACTTGCCCTTTTGGCACCCAAACCAGGTTTTCTACTATCATCACTAAATAAATAATATGGAGAAATACCTGGAACCTCCAAGCCCTTTGTCTTGGCCATTATTGACAATATCTCTTTTGTGGAATGGTTTGCACTGAACACAGGTGGTTGACTGGCAGTCTTTGAAGTTGGAGGCAGGTATGACTTCAGGGCTGTGCTCTGCAGGACGTCATTTATGTACTGATCCAGCTCATCCTGGCTTTCTAGTGTGACGTTCATAAAAGAAAAGCTTCATTAAAGGTAAGAACGTAATCTACCAGTCCCTTTCCCACCCCACCCACCCTGCCCAAACACACCACTCTATTCTGGTTATGCAGAAGGGCACACAAAAATGCAAGAATATCATAAGCAAGAGATTTTTAAGCTGAATAAATTAGAAAGAAAAAAAAAAAATGTGATCAGTTACATTAAGAAGTTGTTTTTCCCTCTGAAAGGAAGCAAAAGGGTTTTCCTCTTGCTGGTAGTCCACAGATCAGCTCTTCCATACAAACTCTTGTCTGTGACTCCTCACAGTCCCTTCCTCCCTCTAGCCCTCTCCACACACCTTACCCCCACCCCAACTCCAAGCTGCTGACTCTTCCGACTCAGCTTTACTGATGCAGTCACTGGAGTCACTGGTCAACACCTCACTACAAACGTGGGAAGAATATGCACAAACTCCTCCAAATTAAGTCATGCGTGCACAGTTCCCAGACTGACACATGGAAACCGGAACAACTGTCAGTTGTGCACAAAATGATTCTGCATCGTAGGCAACCCCAGGCTTTGCTGGCAGAACTGGACAGGAAACAAAGTGAAGAGAAAAAGCACTACCTTCTTCACAGAAGTCTGCTGGATAGCCTCCGTATTCACTGCCAGGACTATTACGGCCTTCATTAGGGTCATCAAACAGTTTCACATCACAGTCTGGATCCAGGAAGCTCAGATACGTATGAAAAGAGGTGGTAAGAAATTCTGATAGCTGGCCTATCTTCACCCTGCAAGCAGGAACGCACACTGAGGAGCACTGGCATCCACCATTTTGACAGTGATTAATGCACACTGAGATTTCACCAGCTCCTCCAAAATTCATGAGACCTACTGTCTAATCCATCTTTGGTTAAGTACAAAGCAGCAGCTAACCAATAATGAGAAAAATAAATGCAAACCAACAGTTGCAGGTGAAGCTGGGCACTTACAGCTCTAGCTACTAATGGAACTTCACTGTGTTACGGTAACACGTACAGACCTAACTCAAAGCTGAACCATGCAGGGTGATGCGTGTTTGTATGAAGAGAGACCCTGAACGAAGACTTAAACTCCAAGAATAATGCATGAGAAACGGGCTGAGAAGTTCCCACGAACAGCAGTATCTTTTCACAGAACTGCAGTGCTGCTAAAAACCAGAAAACAATTCTGATCGTCAGAGGAAGATACTGACTGGAGAGGGCAAGCAGAAAGAGAAGAGGGAGGTACGGTGGCATCATATTAAATTGCTTTTATATGTAGATGAATGGAACACATAAAACTTACGAGTACTGTATGTAGTTCATGTTTAAAACATGCAGAGTAAGTGTGAAAGATGATTACTTCTTAAACACAGAAGCCCAGCCAAGACTGAGTTTTTGTATTTCCAAAGATCTCATGTTCGCTTTTCCTTATCCGTTAATGGCAGTCACAGCTGGCACACCTCTTGGGACACAGACCTTTCCCATTGCGTCTGAGATCCAGCTCCCATGTTATTGCCGCGTCATTACTGAAGCTGAAACTTCTCTCTCTGCAGAGTTCTGGTACAAGGGTCTGTGCACTGTCACAGACCAAAACTGACGCCTGTATAGGATTTTATTTTTAAAATCATGGAGAGAATCATCTGGGGGTCTGACATTACCTTGCACCTCCAAAATAACCATCCTCTAATTTTCTTATGGTGGCAAGAACTGCTGGATGTATGTCAGTGCCATCATCAACTGAAAAATATTAAGGGAAGAGTTGAAGCTTACCAACACATTCTTAAAATACCACATCCAAATAAAGTGTATTACTGAGTGTTCTCTACAAAGGAAATTAGACAAATTTAGAGCAGAACCCAAAACTGCTATCAAACTAGCTTATTCTAAAAAACCCAAACAAGGAAACAAACAAAACCCCACGCCAAGACAAGTTCCATAGGAATTTCTCAAGATAAAAGCCAACCCGCTCAAAACAAGTTCCAAAGGAAATTCTATCAAATTTCTTTGGACAGAAATCATATGGAGATGATGGAGAGATACAAGAATATAATGGGGGAGTAAATGCAAACTGAAATATTACCATTTATCCAAATTCAGCGTACGCTTAAGAAAGTTAAACGGTACTTTTGATGTTAAAACTCAGGTGTTGAAACAGTCATGCCACCTGTCTCCTCTCAAACCTACTTCCATCCTAATCCCCTGCAGCAACCTACTTTGCTTGAAACAGAGAAAATTTTTACCAAGCATTGTGTGGGTGATGGGAAACGTCAGGGTTGGTCTCCCTGTCATCCTCCAGCAAGAAGTGAGGTAAGCCAGCTCTGTCTTGAGCATCTCCACAATCATCTGATTGTCTAGAGCCAGATAGAAGTGATGCTGGTCAGTAAACTAGAGAACAGAGAAATATGGCATATGAGTAGCTGTCAGTGCTCTCCTTGGTTTTTTCCCATTTCCTCCTTAAATCACTCACAAAAGCCCTATGAGCTAACCTTGACCACAACTCAAACTACATGAATTAACCTAACAAGGCCTGTGACTGTGAAGAAGAATTCCATGCCTGTGCAGAGTCCATTTTCTTACGCTTGTAGGCCAACTGTGACAGAAGTAAGCCATAAAAATAAAAAGTAGACAATCACACTCACAAATTAGAAACTTCCCAATGATGAATTACAGTAACCTATGATCTAGGAGTACTGTGAATGTGTAAGAAAAAACTAACAATAGCAACAAAACCCATAAAGAGGATTAAGTGCACTCTGGAGACTGGGAACTAGTAACTGTACGTCTCTTGGGAACAACTGGAAAGTCAAGCAGAATACAGAAAAGTTGGCAGTTACTGTGGAGGAAAGGTACGTTACATGTCCAATGGTCAAGTGTGCTGTTCCCACTACAGAGGAAAGCCAAGAACTACAGTAAGAGACTATTACGGCTACTTCAGGAGCTGGAAACCAAAAAAGCTGGACAAACAATGGAAAGAATGTCAAAGCAGCCAAGACAAAAGTTAAAGAAGCACATAAGCCTTGGGGAGGGGTGGAAAAAGGAGGCTGGGATGTAAAATAAACATCAATTAGTAAGACACACAATGGTCAAAGAGAAAACATCCTGTAAACACACCAGAGGTGAAAAATAGGAAAACACAAAAACTGTAGGTCTGTCAACAAAGAAAGAGAGCAGGTAGGAAGAGAGGATACAGACAAGCTGAGGTGTTCGATGCTGGGTTTACTGACAGAAGACAAATAGTGAATTATGACCTGTAACAGTACCGTTAGCAAAGTGATAGAGTCCAGCCGGAGTATGGGCAGAAAAGGTTAAAGAGCACGTCAATTCAAGCTGACAAAATCCAGAGAAATTACTTCACGGAACTAGCCAAAACCATCCCTGAGCCACTCACAATTGGTTTAGATAACTCAGGAAGAACAAGTCCCAGAAATCCAGAGGCATGCAAACACACTGCCCATAATGAAAAAGAAGAGCCAGGATAACACAGAGCAGTCAAGCCAATTTCAGTGCCTGAAAGCACAGGAAAACAAAGCCAATTTGAGAGTGCTAAGGTAATTATAAAATGATAAAGATGGCCAAACAGTCACATCAAAACCCAGTCTCAGCAAACCAGTCCAATTTCCTTCTTTGGAAGCAACCAGAGAGTAGGTACAAGAACGTGGCTGACATGTCTCAACTTCAGCAAATTCTCACACTAGCAAGGCTGAAGAAAAAACATCTGAGGAGGTCAACCGCTTGAAAATTGTTCTCAAAAGGTAGTTATTAACCATTTTTTCAGAATGAGAGGGCATCTAAATGGCCACGGCCTCTGCCCCGCACCTAATCAATGTTTTCATTAGAGAACAGAATGAAATACAAACTACCAAACCACAGAATTTGTGGACATTACTCAAGATCAACACAGGTGAGTTAACTGCTAACCACAGGGAGGTGAAATTAAACATTAATTCCACCCCTCACACACCAAAAGGTCAGGGGAAAATGTCTGGCTACAGAATACAAGAGAAAATGTTATGGAGGTTTTAGCCAAAAATGGAATAAGCAGGAACTGTCAGTGTGCTGCTGATACAAAGATAAATGCCACTGTGGAATATATTAATAAGTATGTCCTTACTTGATACGCGGCATGATTCCAGCTGGAATATTGCATCCGGCTGACACAGTAAGATGTGGACAAAGAGGTATTTTGAATTAAAAAAATCACCACTCTAAGAAATCTTCTCTAATTTGCAAAAGTGAAAATTGATGTGGGGAAACAACACAACAAATAAAACAATAGGTGACAAAGCTGCTTGTGACCAACTGACATGGGGAAGAATAGGGAGCCACAGTATTTGCAGTAAATCTGACGCTGATTGAACATCGTGAAGCACGACAGAAGCCATCTATGAAGTCTACTGAACGTCTTCCACTGGAATTTAAAGGCTACATTAGTCAAACTTCTATTTAGGAGGGTGTGAGCATTCTTCATCCTGCTCCAGTTGCACATGGTTAGAGCAGACGACCCTTTGGTCTTGTAGTACCAACTGCTGGAATGAGTCTACTGGAATAAGTGTGCCCTATTTCATTAAATGCATAAATACGAGCCATTAATTATGGGAGGATCCAAACTTCCAGCTACACTGAAAAAGACACTAAGCAGAAAACAAAGACAGAACATCCCTTTCTCAGCGCTACTGACCAGTTCAACAATAAAATGAAAAGATAACATCTGAGTCTCCTGAGGGTTACAGTAATTGGCAAGCTTACGTGAAACTAAGGTTTCCATCAAAGCTATCAGTAGGAAGATACATTAAGTGACCTATTTCTGGAGAAACTATTTCATTAGCAAGAATGTTGGTTTGGGCAGAGATCAGTAACAACTTTGTGCTATTGATTTGCTGTGTTCTCCTAAGCCAGTAGCCAAAGAAGCCAGACTCTGTATGACAGAAGAGAGATTTATCAGCATTCCTACCACGCTGATCATCCAACGCCCCTAAGAACCCCAGAAAACACAGCTTTTTCAGTTACCAGCCCTGCTCTACCTAAAGTAGAGTGACAGCACGTAGAAGCCAAGCGCTTCACTAATGATTAGCCATTAAGTAAGCAGTGATTTCCCTGCCAGCTTTACATGCTCACCTGAGGGGTAAAAGCAAATGTTTGGTTTCTTATCACATACAGCTTGGAGGTGCCCAAGACTCCAATGTGTCGGTGTGGCCGTCCACTTAACTTCATGTTCTTGTTCCGGCCTGTACAGAAAAGAGGAAGAAAATAAAGTCTCACCTAGCATTTCCTGTGTGGTTTTCCACAACGACCATTTTAGACAAGGAGATTCATTCCTATCAGCAAGGCAGAAGGCAGATAACAGAGTCAGATGCTGCAGACTGGTCCATTTTGTAGTAACCACCAATATAACAGCTAGAGTTCTTCAAAGGCCTGGTTTAAAATAAAAATTTCAGCTTCACTGACCATGGGATCAGGTCTTTTAACTACAGCCATTGCTCAGCAGCCAAAGCTTTCCCACCAAGAAGGACAGGAGGTATTGCCCTTTCAAAAACAAGACCATCAACATACAACAGAAAGCAGTGCTTTCACTGTAGAACCTTAAAAATTCTTGCCCATAGAAAGCTAAATCCAAATAAAAAGTACATCCAAATAAAAAGACAGATTTTTGTTCTTTTTATCAGGCTGACAAGCTCCACTTTCCTCAGCAGAGCTTATTAGTGAATGATCCATACTGCACCTTTGCTCCAGCAGCCAGGAGCTGACTTCAATCTGCCTGACAAGGGATATGAGCCAAACAACCATTTGCCTGAAAAAATACCGCTGTGAACATTCCCCAAGAAGTCACTGCTAAAAACAATACACCCATGTGTCCAATCATCCTACTCACCCCCCACTAGTGAAAGAAAGCTCTTATGAATTATTATGAAATAACTTGCAAGCTTCAGCAAAGCCCTGCAAATGCTTTGTTTGCTAAAAGGTCTTTGTGATAAAAAGACCAATTCTTTCCCAAAAGCAACATACGCAATTTCCTTTCTCCATTCAAAGGGCACACTTTAATTCTTATTTGAAGGCCCTGTTACTTTGGATGTTTCCATAAGACTTTCTGTTAAAACAACAAAGAAAATCCAATAAAACCCACCACCACAACAAAAAAAACCCTTTACTAAAGCCAGTTGCTCTGTGGAAGTACTTCCTGCAGGACAAGAAGAGTCAGTTCTTGCCTAACTCCAAGGGTATAGGGAACCTTGTATTTTGGTCACTTTCTCTAATGAGGCAAATTTTTTCTTCCTCTTACAGTTCCTTGTTTAAGACCAAAGTTCTACTGTTTTAAGCTTCTCTGCACAAACACATTTTCTTAAAATCAGAGAAATTGATTTAAATAAAAGAAATTAGATCAAAGAAATTGAGACAGTGTGAAACAAGAAAACCAAAAAGCAAACCACCATCCTTAAAAAACAGCTTGCAGAGCAGTACGGAGAGGCTTCCAGGTCCAAACACCTACCCAGCATGGTGTAGAGGTTACTCAGGATGCGAGCTGGCTGCACTCTAAGAGGATGGATATCAGCAATGCTCTGAACGTTGATTCCATGGTCTTGCAAGAGATTCTTAATTTGATTAGATTCTGCTAACACTGTTACTGCGGAAGAGAAAAAAACACTAGTAAGAACCAAAGTTGTTCTCTTTTTAACTGTCTCTACCGTCACCTCTCAGCTGCTGCATAGTTGATTAAAAATGCACAAAGGCCTAACTTCTTCCTTAATTTATGAGCCTGTGAGATTAAAAGGGATTTTAAGAGGATGTCAGACTTCTCAACACATCTTGACATTCTTGTTCGCTACAGACCACGGGGTAATTCAAGTTGGAAGAGTCCTCATAAGGTCTCTACTCCAACCTCCTGCTCAAAGCAGGGTCAGCTCTGAGGTGAGACCAGGTTGTTTGGGGCTTTATCGGTTTCTTCTGACTTCTTTCAGCACCACTACTTTGGATCATGCAGTCTCTTTCAGCAGACGGTGCTTTTCCCCCGTAAAACAAGGGGAAATCGCAACGTGAAAACCTTGGTTGTTTTAATACAGCACACTGTAACAACATGGCCGAGTCAATGAGGAACAGATGCCGTTACCTGTGGAGCAATAAATGTTACAGAGGCCATAAAACGGCAGAGGTAGGAAAGAACAAAAGTCCCAAAACCAGAGGTATTTACAATCCAGGCCTTGATCCCACCTCTTGTCCTCTTTGAGGTTTTGCCCACGTCTGCTGGCTTTCTGGTCTGGAACTAAAAATTCAAAGTAGTTCTTCACGTTATAAATACTTGTCAAAGAATACTAAAAATCAGCAAGCATTTCTACTCCTACTATAAATTAGGCACTTCTGAATAGTAAAATGCCACCCCCGCTGTCTACGGGGGGGTAAACAAGCACCTGCCCACAGCACAGCATCACTGACAACAGCTGCTGCTGAAAAACGAGCTGGTTGCTTTTCCAGAGAGGCACAGGCCCTTGAAAAGTGTCCTCTGCTTAATTTTCTGTTTTGGGTTGTTCCTGTATTGAGAAGAGAAGCCACTTCCCTGCAGTAGCCAAAAGACAGCTCTAAGTCCAGCTGCTTCACCTCTGTGTACAGACATCCTCCCCACTCATTGCTCTTTGGTTCATCTGAAAAGGGGCTGCACAGAAACCTGACCAAACTGACTGGTCTCCTACCCTTTCTTGACAGATTTTCCTTTTTCACTACAAGATGAAGTTTGCCACTCTCCAGTCCCTGACCAGTCTTAAAATTTAAAGAAGTATTTTAAAAGAGTTTGTTAAACCTGATCTTTCCTTCGGGAAAATAGCAGCTAGGCAAACAACCCCTTTCTCCTCTCACAGTAACACCAAAGCATCCACGTCCCATGCGAAAATC
Source organism: Eurypyga helias (assembly GCF_000690775.1). Taxonomy (NCBI): domain Eukaryota; kingdom Metazoa; phylum Chordata; class Aves; order Eurypygiformes; family Eurypygidae; genus Eurypyga; species Eurypyga helias. The sequence continues at coordinate 11,484 of NW_010243251.1, read as the reverse complement.
CACATTGTTTTAAACATGGCTGTCTTCTCTCCTGTACCTGGGGACTTCACCATCACATGATTCAATTCACCCAGACTGTTCAAGAAAACTCCCTCACCTTGTACTACAACATCAGGTTTAAAACCAGTGGAAAATCTCCTGTTCAAAGGATCAATTTCACCCGCAGCAAGAAATCCCTAGAAGAAATGCAAAAGAAAGAAAAAAGGAAGAAAACAAACAAAAATTGAGTAAAAGGCTTCTGATGACACCTAGAAGAAATCTTAACCAACTTTCCTATTTTATCAGGAGAGCGGGCCTTAACGCCTGGTTTCCACCAAGTAGTGCATGCCGTAAAAACAGCAGCTGAAATATCTTTGGGAACAACAAGAAAATGGTTATGACTGACACAATCTGCATGTTCAAATTTCCTATTCTGAAGTTGCAGCAAACAGATGCAATTTCACCAGGCTGGTGATTTTTTTGCAACACCACAGAGATATTCAGTGATTCCTTTAACGAGTCCATGGCTAAAACAGGACAACTCCCTAGGCACCTTATGCCACAGAGTAAGGCGCAGTCTAGTGGAGCTGAAACTGTACAAAATTCTAGCTCTGGGACAGCCAAGTCAGACTGGGCTTACTTCTCCAGCCTAACCACAGATCCAGTCCACCTGACAACTTGTTCAGCTTGATTAGGAACAGACGATTGCGTATCTTTATACAAAACAGAAAGAGTCCTGAAGGGTCAGAGTCACCCCTCAATGGTCATGTATATGTTTCTACTGGAAAACACATTGCCCTCTACCTGTCAACCAAACTGTCCTTAAAGCCCGAGCCAGCTCAAAACAAAATGAAATGCAAGCTCACCTACTGTAGAAAAAACAATTACCTCTGCTAACAGGCAGCTAAGGATATACAGTGATTGGCCCCAGAGATGAGGCAATTTGCCCACTGGGATACGATCCACTGAGTGAGGATTTTCATACTCCTCATCCACCTGAAAACAAACAAATAAACAAGAAAAATTACCCTAAAGTTCTGAAGAACAATCAGTAACATGGAAGCATTGGAAAAAAACATGGTCTATCATCTACCCTTTCTAACCTGCCATTATTAGTGACATCCAGATATCCTGGTTTACTTTTAAGGCAGCATATTTTCTGGGACAAAGAACTACGCTTCCTTTTTGCACACCGCCCCACCCTTCAGAGTGGGAGGCTGAATGGGGAGTCTGCATGCGCATATAGCTTTGGTGTTGGCACTTTCCCCTTTCTCCTCACCATGCCTTTGCTGCCTTCCCGCTGGGCAGACTGTGTGTCTGCTTTCCAAGCCCTTGCAAGATGCCACCTGAACTTCACAGATGTCTGTGTCACTTGCTGAGGTAAAGGTGCTTTCCAGAAAACGAAGGCTATTCCACCTGTCCTTTCTTAGTGGGAATGGTCAGCAGAAAAACTGCCTTGGTTCTGTAGTGCACATGTATCTATTATATATATCTATAGATATCTACTGCGGGCTGGGGAAAAAAGGCCTCCGAGATAACATCTTTACCACTGCCATCTTAAAATTGATAAATGACAGGCAAAATCTACCCTGTTTGTTCTGCATGTTCATCAGATCATCATCATACTCAACATTCACAAGAAGGCTCTGAACTCTTACATGTTTGTCCCCACTGGGAAGGAATTTCAGAGTTTCCACCTCGGATCTGCTAGCAAGATATCAGCTGTCAGCACTCCCTGTCCAAACTGTGACTAACCCAGGAGGCTCCACACCCTTTGCGAGTGCGGGCTGCGAAGTCTGGAGCCAGAGAAGAATTTGTCAGGGAGGGATACAGAGGCAAATAGCATGGAAGAGCACATCAGCTCTTCTGAATTGCTCTGTCACAGTGAGAGAATCAGGTAAGCAGCAACAGCAAAGATTGGAGGAACAGGAAAAAAACCAACCAAACCAAACAAAAACCCAGCCCAAACCCTAATCCAGAGCACAGTTCATCAATAGAGTAAACAAACAGGACAGTCTATGCTTTATTTCTTCTTTGAGCTTCAGTTCCTAAGTCAGCATCAGCACTTATATGGCTTAGTATGAGGATTTAAAACTTCAGACCTGCTCTAATATTTCCACAGGCACCCAGATTCCCAAGTAGAAAGTGTGACCATCTGGAAGCCTGAAGTTTGCCATTCCTGAGTGAGCTGAGAGAGGTCTCCTAGTTTTTAAATAATGTGCAGTAGCTTTTTTTATTGCTGGTTTAGATTTATCAGCTACAGGAAAACTATAAAACTGACGTTCATCTTGGCGTCTATTGCTCTGCACACCGAAGTGGATGCAGCATTTTCACAATACCTTCTCTGGAGGGACGGCGTATAGTTCAGGCATTAGCACTATTCCGCTCTTCTCTCTAATAAGTATTCCTTCCAGAGCCTCTCTATACTCCTGTACCTGGAAATATTTTTAGAGGAGAGTAAGAATTCACACTGCAGTCAGCAAAACAAGAACACGGAAGTTAAAGTTTTAGTACTTTCCGACAGTATTTGTCTGCTGAAAGTTCATTAAAAAAAGAAAGGCGAGGGGGAACCACAACTTGCTGATGGAAGATCAGGGTTCAGATTCTCAGGGATTGTTCCAGCATCTCAGTATTATCAATCTCAGAAACATGAACACGCAACTTTATCTACAACACACCACTGTAGTGCAAAACTACCAACATATTCCTATGTAATTCCAAGCAGTCACTGTAACAAATCCTACATGAAATTTGCATCAGATGACAATGGAGTGAGATGGATGTCAGGACTGCCAATATCCATAAAAGTGTAAGGTGTATAAATTGTTAGCTTTCTACCACGTACATTTGTCTATGATTTTCTGAATTCTGCTTTGCAGGATTGGGAAATCAGTTCCTCTTAACTGATTTGCTTAAAAATTTGCCCTATGGAAAACTTAAAATAGATTTAAACTGGTTTAAAGCAAATAGGTCAATGGAACAGAAAATCCTTGTGGTGTTAGACGAGATGTTATGAGCAGAAATACCAGATCGATACAACACAAAAAATATCTAATATTCTTCTTACCAGCTTCCTTATTTTGTTCCATTTCTTAACCATCCCATTCCTGTTCCAAGTTTCTACTTACAGGGAAGCTGTTTTCAAGCACTACCAGCTCCCACCTCGGAAACCCTCTTTCTGCTGTACCTTTCTGAGGACAGTGGAACACGCAAAGCAAGGTACCGCAGGTTCATGTTTTCAGTCTCCTGTCCTTCTCCGCTCTTTGGGAGTCCCCAGAGTGCTTATTCTCCTAACTCACCTGAGTGTCCCAGTGACTCACCAGCTGTGCCTGACCTGCGGGAACTGGGAGCAATTGCCTGGTCTGGGCATGCCCCGGCACAGCCTGGCTGCACACCACAAAGACAATCGGGCACACACCATCCCAGATCTAAGTTCTAGGGGCTGCTCTGTGGTGCTTTAGACTAAGTTTCTGTACACTCTGATTTTTTCCCCCTCGTGAAATAATGTCATTTGTCCTTCCACCAGACTATTTACATTGCATTCAGGAAAGCAACTTACATTTCTAACGCCAAGAAGTATTTCATTTGATTTACAACATTTGGTACAGAAAAATGGCTTTTTTGACCTCAAATTCCCCAATTTATTTCTGATGCCATTATATTTTTAAGGGCTTATGTTTATCAACCTCCTGTCCCCCTGCAGACTAATCAATTTTAAATCACATGTATTTCTACTCACTTCAAGTCACACTTTAATTCACCAATACTCTCCAGGTGGCACTATAACCTTCAGAGGGCTACAATCGGCTTAGCTCCCCTGGCCACAGGATGCTTGACAGAGTAAAGGCATGAAGTAACTTAGGGAATCACCAATTAACTTAGGATATTAGTGACATTGAAATGGCTCTTCAGAATCCAACCCCAAATCTCCCTGAATGCAGGAAAGGACTGAAGGTACTATGAAACTTGTTCTCAGCAGATAAGCCACAGAGACTGGGGGAAAAAGCAGCTGGTCTCATCCTGCAACATTGGGAAAGGGGCATCAAGGCTGGGGATAAGACAGAGCCAGGCAAATAAACCCTGTTTAGCTCCATTTGGCCACACGAGCTAACAGAGCCGCTCAACCTGGTAGAGAGAGAGGAATGAGGCCCCAGCGTGCACAACACCACAGCCTCTACCATGTTACGAACTCTTCAGGAGGGTGAGATCACCTGAAGATCTCACCTACTCCCATCCTGCTGATGGCATATCCAACTGACACCCAAAATAAACATGGGGCAAAGCTAAAAAATACTGCGGGTAAATGGCTTTGCATTTCCACTGAAAGTAATGTTTGCTTTCCTTACCTGAATTTTGTCCTCATTGAATACTCCATCAATTAGGAAGTATGTCCAGAATACTGGCCACTCACATTCAATATTCTCAAACAGCTTGAGCTCAGCAGGATCATAGTGCAGCCTGCTTGAATCCTAGACATTCAAACATACTCATTTGGTCACAGTGCTAAATTAGTCACTCGTATTCCAATCATAAAGGTAGCCTATTCTATACAAGTAATTAAAACCAGGAAACCAAGAAACACACCAAAACCAGTTTCCAGGCAGCCTCCTGACTTCTTTTTCACATTCAGTCTCAAGCTCCTTTGATCACTCCCCAGACAAATCAACCCTTCCCAGTCTCAGAATCCAGGTATCATCCAAATATTCTCCCCTCTGACTCGGTTCAAAGATATTTTGGGATGCCTCAGAAACATCCCTTCCTCTTAGGCACAAGTATAACTAAGAGTTTAGTCCTTATAGAATTATGAATTAGGTTCTGCCCTTGATAACTGGTTTTCAAACCCTGAGTCTCCTTCAAACACACGTAATTTCTAGGGTGGATACCTCGTTTACCTTCAAATCCACTAGACGTTTTAACAGTGATATAGAACTTCACCCCTTCATGTAAATGACACAAAAAATGTCTATATATAAGAAAGAAAGTTATTCCTAATGAAGTTATCTATCAGAAAATATGTATCAGAAGTACCTCTCTGGGTGTCTTATAACCATCTCGGAGAAAGCGACAGCAGCCATATCGGCCCTGTGAAAACAGGCAAAATTACAGAAAACTACACATACTGCTCTTCCTCACAGATTAACGTCAGCACAAAGGCATGTGCTGAATTTTCAGTGTCACTTTGGGATTTTCCTGCCTCTCTTCCACGCACAGATGCACCCTGCTTGACAACCTGGCTTTAATTAGGATTTTCAGTTAAGAAATGGAGGTTCTGCTTCTCTTTCTGTCTGGAAAATGAAAAGAAAGGAAATCCTTACCTGCAATTTGGATATGATTTCACTCTTGGTCACATTAACAAGGTTTAGATCCTCCACTGCAAAAGCCGGGTAAGAAATAATAGAGAGAAGGCCAGCATCTATCTCCTTTGATGTGGATGCCCTTGGCAACATGGAGTACAGAATAGACTGAGCAAAACAGGAACAAAAGAGAGGGATGTAAAACATTTACCTGCTTCAAGAAACTGTGGCAAGTGCAAATGGAACAGACTACACTATTTGCAAACTGGCAGAGAACTCTGTCTTGCCCAGAGAAGCTGTGGATGCCCCATCCCTGGAAGTGTTCAAGGCCAGGCTGGATGAGGCTTTGAGCAGCCTGGTCTAGTGGAAGGTGTCCCTGCCCATGGCAGGGGGGTTGGAACTAGATGATCTTTAAGGTCCCTTCCAGCCCAAACCATTCTATGATTCTGTAACTTTCTGCATAATCATTTTTAACTGAGTTAGCACAAGAATGCTTGCCAACACTCACTTTGACACGATGTACTAGAAACAGGGTGAACAGCGTAGTCTGAAGCCACCCTTATTACGTTAGGTTCTTGGTTCAGTAAATCAACATTTCACTTAAAAACAAAAGGGAGGGGGTGTTGGGCTTTCCCCTAGCAAAGGAAACAGAAGACTGATTTTTACCTGACAGTGTTCTACTTCATCAGGAAGAACATGAATCACTGATTTGTGTCCTCCATGAGCTCCAAAAAGATCTAGTTCATCAATTGCTTCCAAAGCAGCCTTCAAAAAAAAACCCGAACAACCACCCAAAACCATTAAATACCTTTTAAGCCAAGTATACACCCCCGCACCCGTGCTTATAATTTGAAGGAAATTATGTAAGACAGAAACTCACTTCACAGACATTTTTCATCTTCAAAGGAAAGCTTGGCAATATTTTACTAAAAGTAAATATTTCTGTCTTTCCACTAGTAGGATTCAGGACTGATGTGCTGGCGACCCTTCTCAAAACTTAAAGGCAACACAAAGCATGGGGAGCAGGGCTTCCACTGAGGTAGTATCTAAAGTACTTAGTAATAAATGCTTCTCCTGTACCATATCAGAGGGTAAATGTTCAGAGGGCTGGAGCACCCCTCCTATGTTGAAAGGCTGAGAGAGTTGGGCTTGTTCAGCCTGGAGAAGAGAAGGCTCCAGGGAGACCTTATTGCAGCTTTCCAGTACCTGAGGGGGCTACAAGGAAGCTGGGGGGGACTTTTTACAAGGGCCTGTAGTGACAGGACAAGGGGTAACGGGTTTAAATTGAAAGTGGGGAGGTTTAGATTAGATATCAGGAAGAAGTTCTTCCCAGAGAGGGTGGTGAGGCACTGGCACAGGTTGCCCAGAGAAGCTGTGGATGCCTCATCCCTGGAAGCGTTCAAGGCCAGGCTGGATGAGGCTTTGAGCAACCTGGTCTAGTGGAAGGTGTCCCTGCCCATGGCAGGGGGGTTGGAACTAGATGGGCTTTAAGGTCCCTTCCAGCCCATACAATGCTGTTATCTTACATCAGAAGCATTTTTTTTTAAAGACTGTCTCTCTGAGAGCTTACCAAACCTGATGCATTTAATCTGAGGCCATTTCTGTAAGCTTCTGAGGAAGTACGTGATGTTTGGAACTAGCCAGCAGTGTGCCCAGGTGGCTGAGAAGGCCAACAGCATCTTGGCCTGTATCAAGAACAGTGTGGCCAGCAGCACTGGGGAAAGGATTGTCCCCTGTAGTCAGCACTGGTGAGGACATACCTCGAGTATTATGTTCACTGTTAGGCCCCTCACTACAAGAAGGACATAGAGATGCTGGAGCGTGTCCAGAGAAGGATAGTGGAGCTTGGGAAGGGTCTAGAGAACAAGTCTTATGAGGAGCGGCTGAGGGAACTGGGGGTGTTTACCGTGGAAGTGGCTGAGGGGATACCTGATCGCTCTCTACAGCTCCCTGAAAGGAGGTTGTAGGGAGGCGGGTGCTGGCCTGTTCTCCCGGGTAACTGGTGATAGGACAAGAGGAAATGCCCTCAAGCTGCATCAGGGGAGGTTTAGATGATGAGATACTAGGAAACACTTCTTCAGTGAAAGAGTGGTCAGGCACTGGAATGGGCTGCCCAGGGAAGTGGTGGAGTCACCATCCCTGGAGGGGTTCAAGGAGCGTGTAGACTTGGCACGTGAGGACACGGTTTAGTGGGTCCAGTAGTGTTGGGTTGATGGTTGGACTGGATGATCTAATAGGTCTTTTCCAACCTTAGTGATTCTTTGATTCTAAGATCATCTTTAAGGTCCCTTCCAACCCAAACCATTCTATGATTCTACAATCTCTCTCCAGAAGGTGGCTATTTTTCTTCTTCCAGCCCAAACACAGGTTTATTGGCTCTGCAGAGTCCCTCATAGCCCTTTAGCATGACAGAACAGCCACGAAGGAGGTGACAGGAAGACTTTCTCACTTTGGCCATCCCTACGGAGCTTGCGTTCAGTTCAGGGATCCCCTGGTTGGTCTTATCACCACGTTCCCAAATTCCATAATCCTGCAACAACATCATTAAGAAAAAACTGGCATGATTATATACAAACCCAGTGTTTGCCTCCCTCACCCCACAACAAAACCAGACCCCTGCATGAAATCTGTTTATTTGCCTTAAGAAAAGGGCCCCTCTCCTCACGTTTAAAGAAGAGCACATGAAAATATACCCCAGCAGGATCACCTGTTCCTATGTTCCTACAGCCACGAACCACTGCCTTCACAGAACACACAAAGCCCGTTATCCTTCCCCCTGTGCATGCTCCTCCCTGTGCCACTTCAACTCATCAATTCCCAAAAACTTTGTTAACACTCTGCTCTTTCTAAAAAGGCCCTAAGTTTTTAATGAGACATCAGGAAATATTGCTAATAATCAATAAAGAACAACTGTTATTATGATGATAGAACAAGTATACCTCACCCACCCAGCAGGAAATCCTCCACAGCCCTCCCACCATCTCCAAAAATGCTGCTCACACTGTAAAGTGCTGACAGGTTCTGGTATCTTCTCATGGGGAAAGAAGTCCCTATTTTCCTCCTCCATTAATAAATAATTTTCCACCCACATCTGAGCAGCATTCAGGTGATTTACACATAAACAGCTACTCACAGCAACTTTGTAGGCAGCTTCTATGTAAAAAACAAGATTCTGGATAAAGGTAACTTCATCGAGGGTGAAGACGATACGTAACCCTGATTAAAAGGAGGGAAGAGAGTAATTGTATCAGAACTGAAATATTTACTACTCAGTGAGTTTCACGCTTTCGTTTATTTGCTACCAACTACTGACCACCGAAATCAAGGGAAAAACTCAGGCTGATTCAAAAGATCAGGCAGCAAGCCTCCACACTTGCTGCTGGTAAAATTCTCCAATGCCACCAACACAGACTTTTTCAGAGACCGACCACAAACCACCCCAGAGGGCAGCATTCGGGCACGGTGGGTACAAAGCAGAGACACCTGAGCCTGCTCTGGCTCTCCAGAGCAGTGCGTCCCAACTCCCGTAGCTCCCCACCCCTCTGCCCACTTGCTGCTCTATCAAGGGACCTCCAGGACAACCAGGCACTGCAGGGCTCAATTGCAGGGGTCTCTGAGGATAGAAGAACACGTAAGGAAACAAATCCTTATCCTCAGAGGAGGAATACAGTTGAGAAGAGCACAAGACCAAAGAGCACCAGGAAGAAGAGGAACACGGCACTAGTGGCACCTGACTCAGTGTCATCACTCTGAAGGAACCTGGCTGTGTATCAGGACGCCCTACACAGCCTTCAAACACAAAACTCTTCTCTGACGTGGCTCTGAGTATCTCATGTGGTTTTATGCCAACATTAAGGGAATGGACACTCCCAGTTACTATAAACATGAAATCCCAACTAAGTCACATCTCTTTTTCCAGAGGAATACTGCCCTCCTCTGAGTAGTAATTACATAAAAGGTCTCTGAAGCTAGTTACAACCTTTTTTCCTTTTTAAATGAAAGCCAGAATAGAAAAAGCCTGCAGCAATAGCCAAGGGTAAAATTTCTTCTGCTTACCTGATGCAGTCATCTGTGCCAAGAAGAGCAGGTAAAGGGAAGTTGCATCCACCTGTAGATGTCCCCACTGGTCATCCCCAACCACCGTGGCACAGGTTGCGGAGTTATACTTGGCATGTAGGCAGTCTCTGGTGCTCTGGGTGCATTTGAACTTCTCTACCTTATCTACCTAAAAAACACCAGAGATCTCAAATCTGAATCATTTTGGAAGAAATTCTCCAAACTATTTCAAAATGAACAACTTTTCTTAGGTGAGGAGAAACGAGGTCCTAATTCCTGTCACCTCACTTCAGCATGGAATCACAGAATGGTTTGGGTTGGTTTGATTGATCAGGGTGCTTAAACACAACTCTAACTTCAAGCTCAAGTTAAATCGCCATCTTCTGGGGAAAGAAAAAGATGGAACTACCTTGCCGAGTTCAGATCTCAGTCACAAGTATGCACCTTGGTGACAAGCAGTTTACAAAGGGAAAACTGTGACTTGCTACACGCACAATCTCAAAAACGGGCAAGTAAGATCAGAGTTTTGCTCAGGAGTTTTAAAAAGACTCCACACACACACACACAAAAGAAACCATTCTACAGACAAGAGACAAGGAACACACGCTGCGGACTAAATGCTCTGTCAATACAACACGCACCGATTGGGCTCAGAGCCTTGGCATTACCTGTCTCATCATGCACTGCAAGAGTCCCCGCATCAGCTTCACGACGTTCTGCAGGAACAAAACAGACCAGTGACATTTGTTAATGTACCGGTAGTTTTATTCCCATATCCCTACCTAGGAGAACCAAATCTTTTCCCAAAGACCCTCTCTAAAGAGTGGAGCAACTCTCTGGGGTCTTTCTATCCAGCTAAGGAGGCAAGAGGAATGGTATGTCTTGTGAGAATAATAATAATAATAATAATAATAATAATAATAATGGTGACTTTCAGAGCGACAGATCCAGAAACACTGGTAGGTGACTGCAAGACACTGACATGACTGGAAAACCTGCAGAGCTTCTTCTGCTCTTTATACAGTACCACAGTTCGAGCAGTACACGTCAGCCTAAAATTTACCCAGTGCCTTCCAAAGAGCAGCAGGACACCAACGCTCCCTCGCTTCCTGCTAAGTGCTCCTCTGCACTCTCAATTCTGCCACCCACCGTCCCAAGTCGCAGATTACAGAAATCTACTGGGCGAGTTACCTCCACTGCCAATTCCCCAGCGCACGAGTCTCACCAGCGTGGAGATGGTGACCTTGGCTGACCAAACACGTGTACGACTTGTGTGAGATGACACAAGTGCCCGTGTCAAAGGCTTTAACGGCCTGCTTCTCCTTACAAGGAAGGATGGTCTTGCAGGTCAATCACTACCTGAGGATCCAAGCGACCTAGGCTTGATTTTCTGCTCCGTAATGCACCGCGTGAGGGATCAAGGTTTAACCAGAGGCTTGTAAATCTGGGCATAAAATCTCTCAGAAGCCTGATTTTCAAACACCGGCCAACTGATGGAAGGTTGACTCCTACACCCTGTGGTTTGTTTGTGTTTTAATTCAGATGTTAGCCTCTCTGCCAGCCAGCTCTCCAAATCCTGCTTGCTGGAAAGCTGCCAGAACACTGCACACCATATGCTGCGTGGATGCGGTTGTCATAGGAACAAGACACCTAGTCCAAGCTGGGAAAACCCTGCCAGATCCTAGACAGGGCAGCAGTGGGAATGCACCATTCAAATTCCCTACCGTAGGAAAGACAACCGAAGAGCATAACTGGTTTATGCCAAACTTTGACATACCTGCTCAAGCTCATAGGCTTTGGCCTTATCCTCGTCCCGGTCCGCATTCTTCCGATAAGCCATCCCCAGCCCCCACACGGCCAGGATGCTGTAGATGTTGTCCCGTACCCATGCATCCTTATGGTCCGTACCGGCGGAAAGCAGCCCCGTAACTGGATTCTAACCATGGCAGAAGGGATAAAGAACAAACATTACAACCTGCTTCTATGAAGAAGCAACAAACATTACCACCTGAAATCCCACCTACTGAGAAGCACCAGTTCTTTCCATATCAAAGGGTAACAAAGCAAGCACCACAGATGATTTTGCGCTGACTGCACGCTGTGGCTGCTCACCGTGTCCCAGCAGGAGCGAGGGCCCACCTTTCTCTTCCCAGAA
>NW_010243250.1:0-2740 GCF_000690775.1 Eurypyga helias | reverse complement strand
TGCCCTGACCCAGGTGCAGGAACTTCCCTGAGTTATGACTTTGTTAGCTTTACTGTTCATACACGTGCCCTGCATGTGTGCATATGTTACACATGCTGCTAGTGTTTCTAACATTGTATGTTAGCAAAGTCACCAGATGAATATGGAGTCATGACAGTGATCAATTCAGCTAGGAAGCTGCTCCCTCACTGCAGAGATTTATGAGGGGAGGGAATATTGCAGATGTTATAAGGGTATTTTTTTGCCTTGTCACCTCCATCTCTAAGAGATGACAGACTTGATTTTCGTTTAAAAGTAAAGCAAAGAGTTAAAAAGAAATAAGTCATCAGAAGGTATGGTGAAGGCCACATGTTCTTTGAGAGGATATTGTGATGAGTGAGTGCACAAAACCGGCTATCAAATATTTCTGCACCACTGGTACCCTGCATAGAAGCACTCCTACCTGCCATTGGGTTTAGGAAGATGATCTCTGAAAACAACCTCCTACTTGAGGTTAAGCTTGACTGTGTTTGTCTGACCATAATTCCAGCGCGTGAGTTTTTATAGGAAGCAGAGACTGGTAGTCATGGCTGTAAACAGCTTAGTCTCCTCAACATAAATATAGCTTCGGTGCTTTAAATGCTCAGCCTGTAAATTGAGTACGGTGTCTCTGGATGCTGCATATAGGGTTATAAGGAACATCTGTTTGCATTATCCGTGTAGGTCTTCTACAGAGCCAGGGTGATCATTATAAGTACAGTTTTCAAAAGGCTCTGTAAATACCCCAAAGTTGCGTGTGACGTATCCCTCCAAAAGCGTAATTATAGAAATCTTCATAAACGGTAATTTACCTAAAACTCTGTATGTATTCTAAAAAATTAAAAGGTAGAGCCTGACTAAATTACTGCTCTTAAACTCTGGATCCCAATCATTCTGCAAGTGTAACATGGCCGAAAAGCATGTGTAGCCGAGTGTGCTAGCGGGGATGGAAAAAACTGTGAGGCAGGAGGAGACTCCTTCACATCTCTGGTCTGGCTCGATCAGGAACAGCTGAGATGGGAGGAGAGTTCTTGGTGCACAGGCAAAGTTTTTGCTAGACAAAAATGAAATGAAGCTGGCAAGAACTGGTCCTAAACAGAGAGTTGGGTGCATCTGTAGTGCTCATGGGGAAAAACAAGTGTATGATGGGGTGATTCCTTTGTATCCCAAGCTGTGCATCACCCTGGGCCTTAGTAGGGGGGGAGTGAAGAAAGGAGCCTGCCAACCTTGTGTGTTTGCTTACCTTTTGTGGGAAACGTGTCCTAATACTTCAGAAATGTGCCTGTACGTAAGAGTTAGATTAAGTTGTGGCTGTGAAAGGAACCAAGTTATTTGCTTGGAACAGAAGGCTTTAATTAAGAGAGGAGATGAAAGTTATGATTCATGTTGCAGAGAACAAGTTTGTTCTCTTTATTGTATAATACTGAACTTTTTTATGGCTTCCCACATTTTCTTTACTGAATGCTTGGGCTTGCATTGTCTAAAGGCAGCTTAAACCAGGGCCTTACACGTATTTGGAAGCGACACTGCATGGTCTGATGTCGGAGGGGGCTGGGGGAACAGACGACAGACAGGACTTCCTGGAAGCTTACCCAACTTGTTGAATGTAAAATACATTGTCTTCTGTAAATCCATGTTGTTGTGAAATGCACAGAGTTGTCTTTATAATTGTGCATGTGTTTTGGTATCACTGACACAATGAAAATTCTGGTATTTGTACTTTAGCTGTCAATGTGTATACTTGAAGACTTTGAATGTTAACAAGATGCTGCGTTTTTATGATTACATTTCACTCGATTTTTTTTCAGTGGCTCTGTACCATTTAATTAAATCTTGATGTGCTTTTGTAGAACAGCTAACTAAAAAAGCAGCACAAAGAATAACGAGCCCTTTCACAGTGTCTGCGCTTACGCCTTAATTATCAATTGCGTTTATTTCGCTTGTGCCAAACCAGGGGTCAACCAAGAAGTTTGGACAATAAATAATCCTCATTCCTGAAAAATATCTATCTAGTGTTAATAGCATATTTTCTCGAGCTAAAACCCTGTTGTGAATTAACTCTTTGTTTCCTAAGATCCATCTAAAATTAAAAGATAGCACACCAGAGGTCAGCTAAGCTAAGTCTGAACATGGGAAGGAAAAAGCCATCAGGTTAAACGTGCAGTGGGAAGTGTGCTGCACAAATAGTCTTTGTGCTTCATTGTTTAAAGACTGTTGTAAGAGCTTTTTTTCTCTTCGTTCTGAGATGCGGCATCTGCTGCTTTTCAACAGGATGGTTGAGTTTTATCCTGAGGCATGTTGTTAGAAACCATATTGCTTCTGTGGGATGTGTTTTTAGAGTAGTTCTGAGCAGTTTGCAGCTACTGGGACTATAAACTTATATTAATTGGGTTAAAATTAATTCATCTAATGCACACCTGCACCAGGCTTACATTAAAGGGAAGAATGCATCTCTGATTAGAATAGAAGATTGTTTGGAAGGGATGTTGGATGTGCTTAGAAATGGTATCTCTGAAATACCATCCTGTGTAGAGCGTGGCATGGAACCGCAGAGCGTAGTTAAAGCTCACTGGATCTGCTGTCCCTTTGATTTCCTTTACTTTTTTTCCCCCCCCCCCCACTGAAGAGAGTCTTAACTTTGGCTTCAGTTTGAATATATGTTTGGAGTGGTGGAGAAGAAAGTTTATGTTTGTGTGTAGGACTTAGAATCATAGAATCATAG
>NW_010243249.1:399-10849 GCF_000690775.1 Eurypyga helias | reverse complement strand
TGCTTCGTGCGCGCCATCGCTCTCCAACTCCACCACCTTCCGTGCTACGGAGCGGTCTGAGTAAAATAAGCGCTTCAGCGCCGGAATTTATAGAGCCGCCTCGTCTCTGATTGGACAAAGGGAACGCGACCTCATTGGGTGCCTTTACAATCCCAGCCCGGGCCCGAGGAAGCCGCATTCTCCGCTGCCGGCACCCTCCCACCCCCACACCGAGTCGCACCCAAGGCCGGGGATGGGGGGTGTTAATGCAGACAAGAATGCCCGCATTCCTTCTCGGGCTTTCCCTCTCTGCCAGGCTCCTTACAGATTCGCAGCCGTGTGGAGGCTCAATTACAGGAGCGGTTCTTAGAACTGGAAATTATTTCAGCAGTTACTTCTTTTTGAAGGGCTGATGACAAAAGGAGAGGAAAGTTCCTCTAATGCCGCACAGATCTCCCCCCGTATAGTAACAAACACCCTATCCCCGCAGCTGCAAGGGATAAATATCGCCCTGTGCCTCAAAACACGGAGAGAGGCTCTGAAGATTCCCAATGGAAGCCTGCGGCTGTAACGCAGCATTAGAGTCGAGATGCATCTGTTAACTTTGGGGGTTGGTTTGTTCGTTTCCCCCCTCATGTTGTTTCCTTTTCTCTATGAAAATCTGCCATGAGAGATCTTAATTACCCTCAAGTAAAGTCGTGGCTTGGAGAATACTAAGACAATGACTTCTTTGTGGAATTCAGACCTGACAAGGAATAGAGAATTACTCAATTAATTTCCACCTGGTCATGAAGGCTGAGGGAAAACCAGAAGAGACCGCAAGTGTTTAGTGATAGACCTTGTTTACCAGTGCTCAGAGGCTACCCAGAGTTTTGTATAAACCTGAAAAACTGGTTTTGCAGTGTTTTCCTCCGTCGATTGAGGAAATAGAACCCCGATATTCTACAAGCCCAACCCCAATGGGACATTCGCTGCTGGCCGGAATAAAGAAAACCTCCTCATGAGGCTCCGTCTGAGCCTTTTTCTTGAAATGTGTTTGTTCATGGCCCCCACCGCTCCCCCCACCCCCAGCAAAATATGTACTATAAGAAACTATTTCTGAATTAGCTTTTAATGTGATTTTTAAAATCCTGAATAAAAGAACTAAAGGCAGGTTATAGTAAAGGAAAAAAAAATTTATTTAGAAGTACCAGAAAGAAATTACAATTTCGGAGCAACTTTCGTAATTTTCCCCTACAGGATAAATTGGTGTCCTCTTCATCCTCGCTGTGGGTAGTTTACTCTCACTCAAATGAAAATTTTGAAATACAAGGTACTGAATAGTATTCCAGATAATTACGTTTAAAACTCCAAAGTTTAAAATGAAACGGTAAAGAAAACGTTGTTTTGGTTACAAAGAACACTTCAAATATTTTTCAGCTGGTCACGTTTTAGGGAATTGGAAGTACACAGAGAGAAGCGTCTTTCACACAACAAAACAACTTCGTCACTAACCGGAAAATTCAAACGTTAAATCGCATTTCTCGTATCTTGACTGCAATCTACAGTGTTTATTTTAGAAACTCAAGAGGATGCTTCAAATGTTCTTCGGAGATAAAATGTCACAGCTCTCCTGAGGAGGAGGTGGGTGGCTCTTAAAAGAGTCTTTGGGTTTTCGAGAAGTTCTGCACGGAAAAGCTTTAGCCGCCGAAGCCGTAGAGGGTGCGTCCCTGGCGCTTGAGGGCGTACACCACGTCCATGGCCGTGACCGTCTTCCTCTTGGCGTGCTCGGTGTAGGTGACGGCGTCGCGGATGACGTTCTCCAGGAAGACCTTCAGCACGCCGCGCGTCTCCTCGTAGATGAGCCCCGAGATGCGCTTCACGCCGCCGCGCCGAGCCAGGCGGCGGATGGCCGGCTTGGTGATGCCCTGGATGTTGTCGCGCAGCACCTTGCGGTGCCGCTTGGCGCCCCCCTTGCCGAGCCCCTTCCCGCCCTTGCCTCTGCCAGACAGCGGACCCCCGGAGACGGAGAGTGGCGAGAGTGGGTCGGCGCGGCGGCCTTTATGTGTTGGGGGCGGACCTGGTTGGGGACTGCAGAGCAGGGGGGCGGGGCTAGGGGCTCGCACCCGCGGGATCTTCTCGCTCTATCGCCCGCCCCGTTAGCACAAAACTGAGGGTGCTGTGCCAGTTTCCCTTCCCGCGGCACAAGCGATTCGGTGTGCTGCCGTTTTTTGGTACGTTCGTTTTGTTCCGATAGCAAAGAGATTGGGTCTTTCTGTGCAATATTTTATTTGTCTTTAAAAATCTTCGGGTATATCGTAACCCGTTAGAAGTGAAACCTCGGTCATTGAAAAGCGTCCTGGTTAGTGCATCACTTAAATTATTCTTTACTTTTTTTCTGTAATTGTTATTTTAAAATATGGGTATGTTTTATGTATTGCAGTTTCACCTGGGTTCCTCGATTCTCAAGTGTCACTTCAGTGTTTTAAACAGTTGCTCCATTTGTGTTTTTTTTTTGGTTTGGTTTGGTGGGGGTTTTTGGTGATTTTTTTTTTTTTAATGCAGCATGATGGAACATCTTGCAGCAAAATCTGTTCAATCGTGCCTCTGAGAAATTCGACCCCTCACTTTATTTCTTTCTCATCTCCATTTCCCGCCATTTTTGAATGTTTTCTCAAAAAGAGTTTAGCTGTAAAGGTATGCCAATCGAGAGTTTAACCCTTACGTACTTCACTCTGTTTTGGGGTTTGTTTTTTTTTTTCCCAGGTAGAATGTTTCTTTCGAACTAATATCTTTACAATAATATCTATTCTTGTGTGTGCAGACAATAATATAGATATGTTTTACACAGATTGAAAAAATTGAGTATGTTAAAGGAAGTGTGGTTTTGTCCTTCAGGGGAAAATATTGAGCTCTGGTTTTGCTTTCTTTTTGGGATGAAAATCTTCCGAGGTTTTACTGCTGAAAACAAGAAATAGTATCTAGGAAAAATCATTCGGCAGCTGCCTTTCGAGCTGAAAACGGTCAGAAGGATGAAAGTTTCCAGTATTGAGCATCTGCTGCCCTCTCATGGGCGTTGTTTGGTTTGGTTTGGTTTTTTTTTTCCCCCTTCCAAGCTGAGCAGATTTATGTAACGATTCTTTTCATAAGAATGCAATGTAACATTAATCAATAATTATTCTCTATCTTTGCCTAGGCCACAGATACAGATGTTGCATCTGCTAGCAGAGAAATCGCCGTTCCAGTGGCACCTCACTGGCAGATTAAAGCAGTGCAGTGTGTCATGTTGTTCATGCACAATCTGTTCAGCGTAAGCCCAAAGGAAAGCCCAACAGGGCAGCTTCAAACCAGTAATAAGCGTCCTGTTTTAGAATGAATTTGACAGCATCCTAGATTGGGCTACAGTGATAATTCTGGAGTACAGCGGGGATGCCACAGCTAAGTTCATGGTGCTCCCTTTCCTAACACCAGTTTGCTCCTACCAGGTAGGGAAGTTCAGGGACCATAACTGGACGTCTGGGGGAGATTAGGCCAGCGTGAGAAACAGGGCACTCCGTAGTCAGGTCCCCTGTTGTTCACAGGAGGCTTGAGAGGAAGAAACTTGTATACTGCACTGGTAAGGAAAGACACTTGGGGTTACATTTGCTGCAGGTTTTATGGCTGAGTACACAGCAAGTACCCAGGATGCTGTTAAGAGGGTAGTTTAGCACGACCTGCTGCAGAGCTCCTTGAAGCCACTCTGCCATGAAAATCCAGATCTTCAGTCTGCTCAATCCTTGGGAATCTGACTGTATCACAGCCTCACTCCCCACCACTTACAGACCCCTACCAGACAATCCTGAGCTTCACCAAACCACCTCCCCATGCAGTCCCTGGTGAGTTATCCAGTCCTGGAAAGAGACACTTCGGTTTTGGTTTGGTTTTTTGTGGGGATTTTTGGGTTGGTGTGGGGTATTTTTGTGTTTGGGGTTTTTTTTGTTGTTGTTGTTTAAATGGGATAAGATTAAGTTAGACCTTCATACTATAAGCTTACTTGATTCATATAATCATTTGCATTGGAAGGTACCTTCAAAGATTATCTAGACTAACCCTCATGCTGTGGATAGGGACATATTTCACCAGATCAAGTGAAAACCCCATCCAACCTGACTTAGAATATTTCCAGGGATGGGACATACACAACTTCTCTGGACAATTTTCTCCAATGTCCCACCAATTTCATCATAAAAAATTTATTTCTTGTGTCCAATCCAAATTTGCCTTCTTTCAGTTTAAAACCATTTCCCCTTGTCCTGTCACTACAGACCCTTGTTAGAAGTCTCTGTGTTCTTATAAGTTCCCTTCATATCTTGAAAGGCCACAATAGCACCTCACCATAGCCTTTTCTTTTCTAGGCTAAAATCCCCTGACTGTCTTAGCCTTTCTTCATGAGAAAAGTATTCCTGCCTCTGTTTTTCTGGTCATTCATGGGATTCACATGGGCCCTCTCCTAAAACCTGTGAAGGTCCCTCTGGGTTTCATCCCTTCCCTCTAGCAAATTAGCTGCACCATTCAGCCTGGTGTTATCCACAGAGTTGCTGAGAGTGCAATCCATACCAACATCTATGTCATTGATGAAGATATTGAACAGTATTTGTCCCAGTATGGACCTGTGAGGGACACTACTCATTACTGGTTTCTATCACTTGTTACTGGTTTCCATTTAGACACTGAGCCGTTGGTTGTAACTCTTGGGATATAGCCATCCACAGAATTCCTTATCCATTTAACAGTCCATCCATCAAATACACACTACTTCAGTTTAGAGGTAAGAACATTGTGGGGGACCATTTCTAAGTCATTACCTGCCCTTGGGATATAGCCATCCACAGAATTCCTTATCCATTTAACAGTCCATCCATCAAATACACACTTCAGTTTAGAGGTAAGAACATCATGGGGGACCATTTCTAAGTCCTTACCTGCCCAGGTAGATGACATCAGCTGCTCTTCCCTCATCCAGTAACACAGTCACTCCATTATAGGAGGCCACTAGATTTGTCAGACATGACTTGTCCTTGGTGAAGCCATGTCTGCTATCTCTAATGACCTCCCTGTCATTCATATGTTCCAACACAGCTTTCAGGAGGATCTGTACCATCATTTTACTAGGCACTGAGGGGAGGCTGAGAGTTCTGTAGGTCCCAGGGTCCTTTTTAATATTGTTTTCTTAAAATGGCTGTGGTATTCCCTTTTCTTCAGCCTCTGGGAACTTGACCTGACTCCAACGGTTTTTCAAATATGATGAAGGGTGGCTTAGCAACTAAATGTGCCAATTCACCCTGCGATGCAGCTCCTCGGGACCCATATACTTGTAAGTGTTCATGTTCTTCAAATGATCTCAAACCTGCTTTTTTATGATGGGACAGACTTCATACCTCAGTCCCTGCCTTGAGGTTCAGGGACTTGAGAGATGTGGGAGGAGTGATTGACAATGAAAACTGAAGGCAGAAAAGTTGAATAATCTCAGCCTTTTCCATGTCAATTTTCACTAGTTCTCCTATCATATTGATCAGGGAGATGGGTACATTTTCTTTAATCTTTCTTTTATGGAGAAACAAAAAAGGATTCTTTACGGACCTTGTGTAGGTTGCATTTCCTTCCCAGGAACTAGGATTTTTGGGATAGTTGTAACATGGAATAGTTATTCAGCTCTTCTTTGACACGGGAGAAGAGGAACTATGTCTAAAACACATCCCCTTTTAATAAAAGAAGTACCTGCCTCAAGAGTGCACAAACCCATGAGATTTGGTCGTGACAGGACAGAGAGGCTGATGATAGAAAAGTTTCCTCCCTTACAGAAAGAAAAAATATTTAAGGAGTCAAGAACCAAGTGACCAAAAGCAGGCAACCAGGGAATGGGCACAGATTACGAGGATGGTAAATGTATGGCGGAAGAAACAGAGAAGCAGGGGTGAAGTGGCAAAACATTGGTGGTGATGGCAATGTGTATTTTTACTAGGGCAGTTACATTCAGCTGAACATGAATATGCAGTATGGAGACAGAGTATTATACAGTCTTGGTTGACTACTATCAGCATACACTGGTTGCTAAAAGAACAACAGGAACCACTTTTCTTACAGGTAGTGCAGGTCCTGACCTATATTTTGCTTATTTTTATTGTTTTCAGTGTTTGATGAGAATAATAATCCTATGATTACTTTTCTACATTTCATTTTGTCCACAGCTCCTGGCAGACCAGCCTGAAATCACTGAAAAGCAAACCATTGGGAAAACCAAGGACTGGGGATCCACAGATATGTCAGCAGGAGGCCTGCAGGAGTGATGAACAGAATTTGCACAGGAATAGAAGTGCAAAGAGATCCAAAAAATAAAAATCTGTAAAGTAAAATCAGAATAAAGCACAACTCCAAATCTAGAAAGAGTTGTCCAAAATTGAGCATGAAGAGTGAATGGGGATCTCAGGAGGAGTCACACTGATGACTTTGTGCTTTGACAACATGTTCTGGAGAAGAGGGAACACAAATATTCACAGAGAAAGGTGTCTGGTATCCCCCAGTGCCCAGCAATGGACGGTGTGCGTTGTGATCTAGGTCATAAAAAAGAAACTTGTACCAGAAAAACTCTATTGTGTACCCTTGCTAAATCAAAGGTTTCTAGGTGAAAAGTGGTTCTGTACCTGAAATCCAGCTGGCCCAAATCTGTACTACCACATGAGCCGCAGAGATACGGTCTGGTATTAATGACATTCATATTGCACTCTCACGTTTGTGGACTCCACGCTGGCTGTCTCCATCTTTCAGTCAATACATTGTAGCTGCCTCCCCACTCAGGTCGTCCTTTTGAGAGCCTGTAAACTTAGTTACAGAATGTACATATTTACATTTCTCCATTTATTCAGCCCAGGATACTGTGAAGGTATGTTTTCCTGCTTTATTCACCTTAGGGTGCTCACTACTACTGAGGAAGTGCAACAGCATACCTCTATTTTAAACATATTTACACCTGAAATATTACTCAGCCTTTAAAAAAAAAATAGCTTTCCGTCTCAAACAAATGCAGAAGCTTTTTTATTATTTTTGGAATAGTTTCAATTGAAATAAAACTCCAGCTTTGATGTTTTTAAGTGATCCTCTAGGAGACCTTTTTATTGTTTTTCAAAGACATGCTGAAGCTGTGCAGAATAAACCACTTTCACGTGACAACTGCAGTAAAAGACACAGATACACAGAAAAGCACAGGAGTTAACTGAATCCACTATGAGAACATAGACGTAGAGAAATACATGTGCAGACATTTCCTGGTTTTGTGGCAATCTGACAGGCAATCTGGTTTTGTGACTAATGCGGATGAAAAGTTCCGTAAGCCCATAATATACATGGAAGTCTTGATCAGTAAAAAGGGATTTATTAGTCTGTGAGGAAAAACTTTACTTCAACAGAATTCTTGCCATATTGCTGAGTCTCATCTACTATATGTAAATCTTTATCTAACTCGCATTCATCTGCCATAATGTTACTAAGTAAGTAAATCCATGAAAAAGAAAAAGTTGACCATATGGAAGAGAAAACAATGAAAACAGGTATTCCTTGTAAACATTTTCAATTCTGAACACACCCCCCCTTTTTTTTTTCCTGATTTTCCTTCTAATATTTGAGCAGCTTGTCATTCAGTATCATAAAGTGGGTATTTGTTTTTTCTGTTGAAGTATAGCTGGTCACTAAACATCGGCCTTTGCATCCGGTTAAGCCACTTCCTCTTTGTCCACCAGCAGCTCAGTTCTCAGTGTCATACTGTTGCAATGAACCCCTGATTAGTCTGATTCCAATCTACTTCCCAGTTCAGAACTATTCACAAAAGATAAAATGTATTTTGTGACTGAGATGATAAAGCTCTGCTTGCCATATTACCTCTATTCCAGGCAGTGATATGCATTTTTGTTAGTCTGTAGTGTGTAGGGACATGTCCATGCAGTGATGGAATTGTAGAAATTTAAGAAATCTTCTACTGATCTCATAATATGAACTAACCTGAGCGCTTTCAAATGTCCATAACCTGTTCCACGTGGCATGGCCTGTATGAAGAGTTCAGTAAATAGTAGCTGTATGGCCATGGAGATGTCCCATCACATAATATAAAAGTCTTCTATGCAATCTTATTTTGGGATATTAATAC
This sequence comes from Eurypyga helias, assembly GCF_000690775.1. Classification (NCBI taxonomy): domain Eukaryota; kingdom Metazoa; phylum Chordata; class Aves; order Eurypygiformes; family Eurypygidae; genus Eurypyga; species Eurypyga helias. The sequence goes on along the minus strand of NW_010243249.1, from coordinate 2,715 downwards.
AACCCCTGAATGTGGTAGAAAATATCTGGGGAGGCTTTTGCTCATTGGTACTTTCAAAAGGACATCCAGCTAAGAAAGAGATGGAGATAAGGGCATGATGGGCAAGGAAGATGTTTCTTGTCTCAAGGTCCAGAAACAGGCTAGTTCATCATCATCACAAGATGACAAAACAAAACAATGTTCTAAATCTCAGACTCTGCAATATCTGAGGTGGGTAACTGCTTCAAATGAATTTTCTTTAAAAAACAATTATAATAATTTGAGTTTTCCCTCTTACCTCTCAGAAATAAGAAAAAGCACCCTGATACCATCCCAAGTGAGTGGGGAGGGCAAATTGCAACAGGCCAAGAGTGAACTGCTGTCCTTACCCAAACTCCTTCCAGAGACCGAAATGTTTATTCCAGGGCTGTCCCGCAGACGTGAAGTCAATTAGCAGGGATGTTGTGACACAGTTTTGCCCATGCTATTGTATCTGGGTTTTGCCTTTTCAGACTCAGCTGTAAAGAAATAAATTAAGTATGAACATCATGTTTCCTTCAGCAGTGTACCTGCTGTTTGACTGTACCCAGTCAAAATCTTCTCCCCCCCAACTAGTGCAGCAGGCTGCAAAATCACCGTCTATCCGTGCTCCTGGGGTCAGTGAATCTAGTTGTGCACAACTGCTTGAGAATTAATGGGTGTGACTCCCAATGCCCTTTCCTTAAAGTAACTATGAGAGGCTGGCAGGCACACCTCCATTGCAAACAAGGGCACAGGCATTTGAGTTCAGGAATTCGGGATGCTGGCGTGAAGGGATATGGTAACGATGACTTCAGAAAAAAAAGAAGTGGGATGTGTATGCAGGTTTATGTGGTATATAGAGGAGTAGGTCATTAACCCAAGCAAGGACTGAGAAGTTAGAAGTACCCCAAGAGCTAATGCAGAGGAGGAGTAAGAACACTGTTTGAGGTACAGGGCTTAAAAATAGAGGAAGTTTTGTATTTCTTTCCCTTTCAGTACAGGGATTTAGGACGTGGATGTTCTTTGCAAAAACACAAGTATCAGAAAAAAAACCCTGCAGGGACCCAGTTTCCGGATAATCCCTTTCTATATACGAGGTTAACACCGACGGACTGGAGATCAACCATCTTTGTTGAGAGCTGAGCAAGTGATACCACGAAATTCCCCGTTCTCCTGCCCGCTGGGGTAGCTATGGTACCTGCACTGTGACTAAGCGAGGAAACAGTCTCTACCCACGACCGCTTCTCACTGCTGGCGCCGGGCAAAGCTAAGCGGAGCGAAGGGCAGCGCTTGGCTGCGGTAAAGGCGACGGAAGGGGGATACGGCAGAATCTCTGCGAAGAAGATGTGGCTGGAGGGAGGTGGCGAGAGACGAGCAAGTGGCTCTGAATCCCGTGGGTTCCTACCGCGCCCAGCGCTGCCTCCGTGCTGCTCCGTCGCCATAATGAGAACCGAGCCCCCAGCTCCAAAGCGCAAAAGGCTCAGCACCGAAGGCGAGGACCGGCGGGCAGCACCCGAAGCTCAAAAGACAGCTCGAAACACCCCTGCCTCTTGGACCTCGCTCGCCCTACCATTTCCAGGGAGGGGACGACTTCAGAATAGACAGAACTGCATTGAAAGTGGAAAAACCCATCGGAAGGGAATCGAGCACGTACCCAAGGAAGTTCATAAACTTCTTCCGCCGAGTGAAAAACAAAAAAAGGGCCTGTTTAACCCGAAAACTGCCGTACATCAGAAAAGCCCGAGCATCACGCCCACTCTGCACAGCGCGGGCTTTTCGAACTGGGTGGAGCTCCGGGGGGGCGGCTCTTCACCCGCCGGCTGACCGGAGAAAAAACTACGGGGAACCGCAGCATCCCGCCACCCCCCAAGAGCCGGGGTACCGTGAGCACTGCCCAAAATTCCACGGGGACTTCGGACTGCCACCGATTTCCTGCGCCTAAGGGGACACCCGCGGGGCTGTGCTGCAAAGGGCTGTAACGCGGTAAACGCTGCCGCGCTGCTGCCCGGCGCTTGCGGACAATAGGTATGCGTAAATTTGTAAATTGGTTACGGGGGAGACCCTAAACGAAGAGCTACTAAAAAGGAAAGTTTAAATTACTCAGACAGACACAAAACAGGCACGTAAAAAACATGTTTCAGCTCTTTTGGGAAAGTTTGGGTGGCTCTTAAAAGAGCCGTTGGGTTTATCTGCAACACAGATGGGATATTTTTAAGGATCGTTTATTTCTTCTTTGGCGCCGCCTTCTTCGTCTTGGCTGCTTTGGGTTTGGCTGCCTTAGGCTTGGTTGCTTTGGGCTTCACCGCTTTTGCCCTC
>NW_010243249.1:0-215 GCF_000690775.1 Eurypyga helias | reverse complement strand
CGGCTGTGGCGGGCTTCTTGGCCGCCGGCTTCTTGGGCTTGGCCGCGGCCGCCCGCTTCTTGGGGGCTTTTTCCTTCACTTCTCCGGGCTTCTTGCTGAGGCGGAAGGAACCGGAAGCTCCGGTGCCCTTGGTCTGCACCAGAGTGCCCTTGCTGACGAGAAACTTGAGCCCCAGTTTAATACGGCTATTGCTCTTCTCCACATCGTAGCCGCCG
>NW_010243248.1:0-17709 GCF_000690775.1 Eurypyga helias | reverse complement strand
GGTTCCTGCCAGCAGCATGTTTTTTTGCCAGCAGCGCCATTTTTTTCCCTCTCAGCAGCGCAGTCTTTGTTTGGATCTCTTGGAAGGTGATTAAAACAGAAGGAGTGTCTTCTGTCAAGTGGATTGATCTAGGAGTTGGGGTTTGAATTTTTTTTCCCTCTCCCTGCTTTTGGCTCCCGGGCTGACTGAAGGGTTTTATTTTTTCTTCCTCTGTTTTATTTATTTTTTTCTTTCTCAGGGATTTTGGATTTACTTTTCTGCCTTGTCTGGGCCCTGGCTGTGTCCACCCATGGGTGGTGAGATCCTGTATAATTTGTTCTATTTTTCTGTTCTTTTAATTACTTATTAGCAGTAGCATTGTTAGTAACTCCATAAGTTTCATTTATATAATTAGTTTTTATCTCAACTTCAGCGAACCTCCCTTGTTTTTCCTCTGACCCTTCCTCACTGGGAGTGGAAGGGGGTGGAGTGGTAGAGTGACTGGTGGTGCTTAATTGCCCGACAGAGCTAAACCACAACATGGGTACAAACAAAGCAGAGCTTGCTCTCTCCATGGCTTCTATACAAGCTATAGGCTTCTACAGCAGTTACTTCACTGCCACTGTGCAGCCTGATGAGAAGGGATGTCCAAGGGGAATTTTCTCCATGTTGATTTCTGACAGGTCCCTTGCAGCAACAGTTTAGCCACTAATAGCCTTGCAAAGTCGCATTATTGATTTCCCTCCCTCTGATGGTTCTCACAAGCAGTCATTATCTTCGTAGTCTGCAAAGCACTATTACTGTGAGAGTTAAACTTAAATATTGTATCTATTTCACTGTTCACTTTCTAAGTTTTAAGAAGCCTTTTTAATTTTATTTCTCTGGCCAAAGTAAGCCAAATAATTGTAATCTGTTTTTATTAGAGTCTAGATACTGAAAAGAATAGGCTGAAGTTACAACAATATGATTGGCAGGAGGAAAATGGTAATAAAAATAAACAGTATTTACTTTTTCAGATTTTTGCTCTTTAAAGCATTTTTGGTGGAAATATTCTGAAGGGGAGTTGAATAGGTACTTCCATATTTACAGTAGCACAGTTAAGTCTTCAAAAAAAATTTATGTACATATGCATGTGTGTGTGTATAAATATATTTATATACCTACATTTACTCCATAGTGACTTGTGAACTTTCGATGGTATTGGTTCAGGATACATTGAAGTGTGTGCGGGTATGTGTATGTGTGCCCATTCTGGGACATATTGAGGAACTGGGAATGTGTTAGTTGTTTTACTTGCCTGAAGCATGACTGACAGCACTGTTGCTTTTCTCACTGGTAGCAAGGTCAGTGGGCTGCATGACCATATTAAATATACTTCGTGGGAACTGCAAGATTTCACTTTGCGGTGAGCTGTGAGCAGAGGAGGGTTTGCACAGAATATCCAGGGCCAGAATATCACCCTTTGTCATCAAGTGCTGCTGGCTGTGTCTTCCTCTTCTCTGGCCCTGAAAAGGAAAAATAGTAAATATGCAGTTCATCTGCACTGCCTTTCACTTTCTTTCTGTGTATTAAGTAATAAATTGGCTAACTGTGACACAAAGCTGCAGAGTTTGGCTTCCACTGGAAGTGCCTGTTATAACATGCACCTTATTACAGCATTCAAGGGGAACATCTTCAGTAGTGCTAAAGCTACTGCACTATCTACATATACATAGAGTGCACTATCTGGTGTTATCAGGTGTCTTCTCCAGTCCATTCACAAGCCTGCAGAGACCTTGGCTGAATAATGCACAAAAATATCCACTGATTCTGATATGGTCCACTCAGTGATTTTCAGTAGATGTCAGATTTTGATTACAGGCATCAAGGACAGGAGAAGAAGCTTTTGGAGTTATGGCTGAAACCTGCAAATTTTGTCTTAGGAAAAGAGCTAATTCAATAAGGGCCCAATGTAGAATCTCCTGAATCCAGTGGAAAGGATCCCACAGAGTTCAGTATGCTTTGGATCTTTGCCTAGTTGCAGTGTTTCTTAAATAGCTCCAAACTTACTACAGGGACTATTTACAATTCACAAATACTCTGATTAAGTTAGTTATCTAAGGCAGCTGGCAAAATTTTAAAGGGTGACCATACATATGGTTCTATTTATAAATAAGAAGTGATTTATTGAACTATTTTTTTTTCTTAAAGAATATCTACTTTATAAAAAACTGTAAAGGAAAAATATGGAGATCAGTTGTCTTTTGGACTAAATGAACACCAGAGAAGTTACTTACATCAGAATTTTAGTGTTCTAAAGCATTTTAAAAGCAATTATATGGAATTCCCAAAGAAAATGCACCCAAGAATTAAATGCAGCAAACAATGACACTCAACTCCCTCTGTTGCACATACATGTTGGACACTGTTTTTCTAAAATGCCCTTTCATATAGAATCTCTGACTGTAATTTCAAAAAGAGGTTATAGCTTGAAGCCTTAAATGGGTATTTAAATGGCCAATAAAATGAATGATGAATTTTTTATTTTCTAGTCTTGAAACAGATCTTCAGCAAAGCCCTCTTCAATAAGAGGCATAGGACTTGCTACTACCTGTAGCTGTACAATACAACAGCAAAGTTTGGGTGAAACATCTGGACAAAGCTTGCTGAAGTCTCTTCTCGTGTGGATTTCCCTTTTCATTTTAGTGGCAGCTGTCCCTCTTCCAGTTCTTCCATGTGTGCAAAGCTTGGATGCATGTTTTTGACAAGAGCTCAGTCATTTGCTTTCCAGAAGCAAGTTCTCTGAATTCCCTCATCATTAGATCATTCAGCTAACAGCATCAATGATTGCCATCAATCATTTCAGACACTTTCATCAGAAAGAACTGTCCATTGGTCTTGCTTGCATGAATTGATTTTTTTCTTCCTTTGGGCTTCTTGTTAGCAGAGTTGTGAAGCTTAACCTGCACTTGTGAAATGCCTTAAGATTAATGGGTTAAAAGGGTTCTTCATAATAGCATAAACATAAGGTGTTCTTTCTACTTAACACTCTGTCCTTGTGCTCCAGAAGTCTCTGGACCACATTATATTAGGCAAATGAAGTGCATATAACAGACAGGTGCCTTGGGACAATCAGGTTTGCTTTTACACGGATAAGTATTTTTACACAATTTGTTTGGAACTTGAAGCTTTAACCAATCACACTTACAAAGATTTAATGAACTAATTGCATATATTTTATTTCTGCATACTTTGGGATGACAGGTATAATAGTCACATCTTAGTTTGGGTTACAAAAGAATGCATTTTGGAACCAATTAATAGTAAGTAGCACTGTACAAGCTCTGCAGAGCACAGAGCCTGCTGAGCAAGCTGTCAAATATTTGCCATAGTGCACAGAACCCTAGCATAGTCAAATGAAAAGGAAATATAGGCAGACCCATAAAACTAAATGAGAACTCAATGAAACACCACTTAAAAGCTTGTTCCTGACTGGCTGCAATAAATGGTATAAGTTGTTTGTTGTTGTTTTTGTGTGTGGTTTTTTTTATTTATTTTTTTTATTAACCTTATGCATGAATGAACATGAAACTCCATGCAGGTTGCGTACACATCCCTCGGTTGCACATGCAAATTGCCACTTGAACACGCATCTGGTTAGGTCAGCAACATGGTTGAGCTTAGAAACGAGCTTGGAGATGAGACAAATTGGCATGGAAGTGGAGGGAAAGTTTCACAGCTGCTGTACCACTCCTTTAAATAGGGAACATTGGTTTTGTGCACTTCTGCTTTGGCGCCTTTCACTGACTTTGCTTGCACACAGGAATACTCTATTAAAATAAGCTTATTGGGTGGGATTTATAAAGCTTGATGTCAGCTTCCCATGAGTGGCAATGCCTAGCACATTATGAATAGCACAGTTTTCAAATAATATCCAATTTGCCTGTCTGGTTAGGTGTATCACAAAATATGGAGAGCTTTCTCCCCCAAAGTACACATAGAAGCTTTGCTAAAAAAATAAAAGAATCCATGAAAATGTGGTTACCATGGTTATGAAAACAAATTGGGTTTTTGCAGGTGCAAACAGTCTATTAGTGACCTAACTGATCATTTGTTCATGCAGTTATTTCCACACAAATCTGTGGCAATTGCATGGAAAAAATTATGTTCATTGTGGTGCCTACACCTTTGTGATTCTGATCTTGAGGCATCAGGAGAAGCCAAAAGTTCAACTAGGTTTCAGAAAACCCTTAGACGTTGTTATGGATAATGATGTTATTCACACTGACATTAAGAAAAATGAAAATGCCTTTTTTACAATGTTTGGACAAGTCCTCCTTCCCGGGGGGCAATAAAACTGAACCACTGTTATGTTGAAGGAGGAATTATTTTTGCGAGCAAGATATCCAATGGCTGACCTGTAAACGCTTATCTAGACCATCCTTGGACTATTCTTAGAGAAGGAAATACAGACCAAATGCTTTTGGGGCTCAGGACTCCTAGCTGTTGCATGTCCTGAGAGAAATTATTATAATTTGTGTCTAATTAAGCTTATGATGGTATTGTTTGATCTTTTAAAAGTAACACACTGTTTCCTTCCTCTTTTTTTGTGGTATGGATGAATTTGAAATAGTTATTAGACAACCATGTTTCAGTGAATGTATCTTGTTAAGTAGGTATATTTTGATTTTTCGATGGCAAATCGTTAGCATATGAAGTTGGTATAAAGGAACTGCTCTGACATTACCACCTGCGCAAATCTTGAATTCAAGTTGTGGATGTGATCGTCAATCAGAGGAAAGTAACCAAGGTAAATATGGCTTTATAAATGGCCCATATGATGTCTCCTGTTAACTGTCTAGATGTGGAAAGACTAGGTTTCTTAAATTTTTATTTAAATGTTTCATTTGATTTAGGCATTTAGGCCAAATCCTACCCTGTTACGTGCCTGCCTAATCCGCGATACATGTCTGTGGGAGTTTAGGGCTTTGCATTCTTGTTGATATTAGCAGTAGATCCCAATGAAAAGTTCACAAAAAACAGTGGAAACCTTACTGCTGACTCTGTCTAGCTTTGTTCTGGTCCCTGATTGTGCAGATTCCTTGTGTACAGTCTGTTGGCAAACTGTCCGTCTCTAGCACTGGTGTTTTCCAGAAAGAAACAGATACCTTCCAGAAGGAAAAAAGTCCTAGGTATTAACATCTAGATAGGAATAATCAGCTGCATAAATATAAAGTGGGAATAACTGCTTGGATGATAGTTTCCTAGAAATGACTGTGAGGAGTATAGAGAATCATATCTGAATATAAACCATACTGTTACTAAACAAAGCAATCTTTGCACTGTTCTCATTAAACAGATCTATGGTGTGCAGTGGGTATGAAATGATCCTCTGTGGCATTGGTGAGGCCTCAGATAGAGCAGTTTACCCACTTGAAGAAAGAGAGAGAGCCTGAAGGAAAGCTAATGAAATGATCAGAGAGTTACTAAACAGGACTGTGAGAGAAGTTTGAGTAAAGTACCTTTTTTCAGCCTAAGAAGAAATTTTTTGAGAAGGGATATCATATAGAGATGTGCAAATAAGTGAAAGACTGCAGTGATGTGGAAGACAATGATGCTTTCTGAAGCAATAGGCAAAGCAACTATGAAAACCTTGTAATGATAGGGATAGCAAGGAGTTAAAATGGGTTACTCACAGAGGTTATAGGGTTGTAGTTGGTGTATGTATTAGATAGACCTTTGTGAGAAATGAGACAGATATCACTGGTTTTGTTTGAGGTACAGCAAATGCTCACTTCTACTCCTGTAAATCTGGGATTTACCAAGAGGTTGGCATATATTGCTCTGTAAACTTAAGGCAATGATTAGAAGATGTATTGATTCATACTTTTGGTAAGAATATTAATTACCATATAAAAATACACCTTAAATACCTCGACAAATGTAGCAAAGGGGGAACAGGAAAGCTGATGTTTTTTTCTATAATGTTGACGATTTTATTTGGCTGATAAAGAACTAGAAGCACCTTGTTTGCATTTTAACCTTTAATCGTAGCATTGCAGCACTATGGTCATGCTCCTGACTGCATGCAAGACAGATTGACCGCCATCCTCTTGGAAAGTTGAATGACTACTGAGATGAATTTGAAAGCCACAGAACATGTGTTTTTAGCTGCATTTTGTTCTTTTGCCTATTCCCACTGTAAATTCAGCATCATAGGACTTGATCAGTCTCTGTGATTTCTCCTTCTGTCTGAGCCCCTCATCTTCAGCTGTCAACACCCAGCCCATTCATCACTAAGGCTGTCAGAGCTGACGTCTGTATCTGAAAGAGGAAGGATGGTGCACATGGAAGAATCTGGACAGGATGTCTCCGAGCTCACCTTTAGGAATGTCAGTTGTTTTGTATTCGTAGCATTTGGGCTTGCTCAGAGGTCAGCGGCGTTTCCAGCAGTGAGAAAATGCAGCCTGAATAAGAACCAGAAAGTTGAAGGAAGAAGGCTTGCTTATTTGTGCTACTGCTGCAGATGGGCCCTCGTTGGTGTTTTGCTATAACAAGGCACGAAGTTGCCTCCAACTCTGCATGCATTCTTTTGTCTTGTTAACTGGAAGGGGCTGTAGGGGAAACTGGAATTTTGGACTATCTCCTTTGCTCAGCAGTGCTGACAACGATTCCAACCAGCTGCATAGAATGTTAGTGAGTTTTTCTTAATATAAATAATTCCCAGCAACTGGAAATCACTGATTACCACTTTTTCTTGACACGTATAGGTGAACTTTCCAGAGAGGATAACAACATATAATTTCCTCTTACTCATGAAGGATGATCAAGTGCAGGGGTGAGTGATCCTTCCTAAACAGGAATGTTCACATGTACTGAAAAACAACAGGACCTTAGTTATGTTAATATTTATGTTAGTAATTAACATAGCCTTTGTATGTACATCATTTCACTCCTGCAACAGGCCAACAGAGTTCAATGCTAGTGTCTTCCTGCTTCATATGCTGTAAGCCTGCTCTGTGACAAGTCAAGTCCTTTTGGGGCAAGAGCTAGATGGTAATTTTTTTCCAAAGAGACAGTCTTGGCAGGTCTTTACTTGGTGCCTCAAGGCAGAAAGCTAGAAGAAGATTCTTAGCATTGTGAATGTACACAGTGGGATCAATTTTTTTTTTTTTTTTTAGCAAAAGCTACTCCCTGATGACTTACAATTTTAGACTAAGGGTCTTTATTTCAGTTTTCTTAGTTTTAGTATACCTGGGTTCTCAAAAGAGCATTTTAAAAACACCCGTAACTAATTCCACAGTGAGTTCTAATTCTAGTAGATGTCTGGAACTCTCTCTAATTGGTCTTAGCACTCTGACAGGGACAGCACACAGGTCTGCCTTTGATTTGAATTAGAACTGAACACTTGTATCAGTGAAAACATTTGACAAGTACAGCTGTCCTATTTGGGATTAGGAAACTGTTATGTGACAACAGTAAAAAAATAATTCAGAGAGTCACTTTTTGTCTGACAGTGTATGATTAAGCTTCATAGAAGAATAAAAACAATATTTTGAACCTTAAAGTTACTGTATCCACTTCAGTGAAGAGCTCATTCCTTAAATGCCCATTCTGCCTAGATACCAAATAAAAATTCAAACAAACAATATAGGACTTGCCTATTATTTCCTTGGATCACACAGTTTTCTTGCTGTCAGGTGTGATTTTACGGCAGCAAACTTTAAGAAAATGCAAGAAGAAATTGGAGGAATCATGAGTTCAAAAACTATTCTGACATCTCTGAAATATTTTGACATTTTAGAAATGGTTTGTTTTCAGGTATTAATAGTGGAAGTTCAGGAAATTAAGGGCTAAATTAGTAAAGTAGCAAGACATGATGTCTGGCTGTCTGGGGACCAATGGTTAAGTCATATCCAAACTGAATTACTTCTGTATAGTAAAATAAACAGTGTCATTGCCATTTCTCTGGCCCTGTGTCCAGCTGGCATAGTCTGGCTGTACTCATATTAAATTTTGCTGGTTTCCAAAGCAGGAAAGGGTTTGGATACATCTAACTTCATACCTGGAATAGTTCCTGGGTTAACTTCTGAATCCTACCTGGGAATTGACTGGGAGAGTTTTGAGTGACCTGGGCAAAGAACATGCACTTAGCAGCATAGGAAATGGGCTCTGACATTGCGACCCTGAGCCTTGCAATGTATTTCTTGCTATAGGGGAAACCTGAGACTTAGGTTGGTCTAAGCTAAGTTTTGAGGGGAAACAGACTGATGAGAGATTCCTGCCACCTGAATGAACAGGTAGTTATTCACTCCAGCCTACTGCAAGGCTCTTAATATTCTGGTTATTCTCACTGCAGCGCCTTCCTTCCTTCCTACCTTCCTTCCTTCCTTCCTTTCTTGCTTGCTTGCTTCCTTCCTTCCTTCCACCTTGCCCTTTTTTCCCTCCAGGGTGGGTCAGACCAGCTTTGCAATCCGTTTTGACTTGTGGATTTCCAAAATTTCCAAGGAGGTCAGGACTCCTGAGGAATGTTCTTATATTTAAGGTGCTGTATGGCATATATGAAAATACACTTGCTGGGCACCACTCATGGACCTCTTAGGGGTATGCTGTTGATCCCTAGGAGTCCACCAGTCAGAAGGTGAAAAACATTAACATAGGCAATTATCACAAACATTGATGATTGTAAGTTCTGTACTTTTTGGAGAAAGCACCTCTCAAACTTTCTGAAGGTTTCTGCTCTGTCTGTGTGCATGTATGTGTAAGTGTATTTCTCAGACTTATGAACTTTATGACTCATACCTGTCATTCACAAAAATCTTTATGGTATTGTTGGAGCACTTTATACCTGGTGCATCTTGATATTATTGCTTCAGGTATTAACTGGTTAGTTAATAAACAAGAACTTGCAAGTTCTTCTAGAACTTCTTACGGCTCAGATTGTTAACCCCAGTCCTCGGGTTCAGAGCATAATTACCCTCATCATAAGGCGGGTGATAGCAACCTGTGAAAACTTTTCTGATGGATGACTGGGAACAGAAATAAAAACTATCTTCTTACCAGCACTTCTGGACATCCTATGATCTTTATCTATTCAACCTTTAGGTGGGAGGGATGGGATGAGAATTGACTGAGTGGCAGTGCAAACCTCATTATCTTCCCACATTATGTCACGTTTTTTCTGGTCACTTATCAAATATATCCACTGGTGAAGAAATGTATTTAAATTCCATTGGAAAAAATCTGGAACTGGTCTGCCAGGTTGGTATTTTCTCCTCATCTGTTCACTTAGCATAAATCTAATGGAACTACAAGGCTTTGTTAAGACTTCCATTTGAAGAGGTCCCATACAAATGTACTAACATAAATTACCTCTGTGGAGTTTCTTTGTTGAGTGACTGTGTAGTTGTTAAACTTTTCTTTTTTAACCTGAACGAGAAGCATTGTTTAATATATTTAATTTCTCTCTCTTTTGTTAGAACAGGAGAGTCAGGGGGATGGCTGCTTTGTCTGACCTCCCCTCCATGGGAATAGTAACTATAATGGGTTTAATTAACTATGTGTTATTGACGTAATTAGTTATCCCAGTGATTATACTTCTTTAATAAAAGCACTTCATTTGGGATGCATTTCTCTTCTGCCTATGCAGAGCCCTACACCTATATTTCATAACTGTCTAGACATCAGAACTGTGTGCATATTTTAGCATCAGCCCTTGAGAGAGAGGTTATCTTGTATGGCTTAAGATAATTGGGAAGAAATGATTTTGCCCCCTGGTTTCAGACTCACTCGCCTACTGAGAGTAAAGGAGATGGGGGGAGGGACAGCAGCTCAGTTTGGGGAAACCAAGAGGGGGAGTGGGGGAAGGGCTGGCTTTGGAAACTTCATACTCAGGCATCAGCTCTTTCTAACTTTTGGAGCCCAGAGGCAGTAACACTAGAGGGAAATGAGAAAGTTTAACCTGTGGTTGAAGTAGATGCTGTATATCTAGTTTATTGTTAAGTATTTATGTACACGGAAGTATTATCTAAGGTGTTTATGGCATAAGCCTACAACTGTTGTGCTATATATACATACATCAAGCATCAGTAACTCTGTTACTGTTATCACACAGGCAAATTGACAGTAAGAAATCAATTCTGTTTTGTTTTGTTTTGTTGTGTTTTGTTTTCCTGGGAAGGCACTGCTCATTGTGTTTCATCCCTCTGGCTAATCTTGAACAGCAATGCTACAAGAATGAGAGATTACCATATGAAAATGTCATATCATATGAATACCTCAAGAAAAAAGAGAACAAAGGTAAAAGGTCTAAGGGAGGAGATTAACTCGCTGTTCATGGATCAATCTACAACAAAGCATTATGAGTGAACTCCTTTAGGTTACCTCTCAGTTCATAGATGGGGGGAGGGATTCCTATCTGATAAAATATGCTAAGAGATTAATGCATTCTGCACACAGCCTACTTCATAGGTAGAAAGGAGGTCTTATCCTGTTCCTGTTGCTGTGTTTTATCTAACATTTTTAAAGTTTTTTTTTCTCTCTCTCTTCCTATCTAGTAGTCTTCATCTCTTTGGTTTGCAGAAGTGTGCTGCAATCCCTTCAGTTGTTCTTTCTTTCCCTGTTAAGAGAGACAGACTGAAATCACTGAAGGTATTTGAATGCTTCATGCAGCACAGGAGTGAACTCTGTGGGTCATTGTAACAGCCAAATACATAAACAAGTTCCCAAGAAACAGAGAAAGCCAAGCAAAAGGGGAAGAACTGGTTGTGAGACCTGCAAACACAGCTTGTTCCCTAATCACAGGGGATGCTTCGCTGAAGCTCCTATCCCTCATTAAATCAATAAAATCATGTGTCCTTTATTTTAATCCTGTATTCCAGAAGCAAGGATAGAGGCTAAGACTTTTCATTTCATTGTTTCTAACAAATCACTGAGATGATATTGACAAAGGTTGATTCCTCTACCTTAGTGTTTCAGAAAATGTCACTATGGAGGCAGGTGCTGGGCATTCAGCCACTTTTTTCAAGAGCATAAAAGGAGATCTGTGACAGCCTCGCTGCAAATACTGTAGCTTTCTGAGACATTTTGTTTGGTTTGATGTTGTGCTGCAATGACGAGAGAGGAAGGATCTGTTATGTACAGCTGCATGAATCTCTGGATTGAAGTTTTTACAGCCTTAGATCCTCTTTTATACAGTAAAGGGGAGATGAAAGCAAATAACTCACATGCCATGAAACAGAGGTACAATGGGATTCTGAAAGGCTTAGCATTCCTGGTAAGTATTTGATCGAAATTCAGACAAGGGAACTTTGCACTGTCATTTGGTGGAGTGACAAACATGGTAAAAATACCTCCAAAATCTTCGTTATTTTGTCAGCTCCAGCTTGATTGAATTAGCAAAGAATGAGTCACAGTTAAAAAAAGAGCCATTCTCTGCTGAAATTTATTAAAGTTTGGGTGGTAAAGAAGCACATGTTTATTTCCTAAATGAAATGCGGGCAGAATATGTATTAGGCCATGTAAACAGTAATGCTACTTTCCTATGCAAGGCATGTTCAAAAATTATCTTTTACTGAGATCATAAAATGGCTCCAAATCTCAGTGTAAATGGGGTTTCTGTTCCCCACAGTTATTTATCCACTGTCAGATCCTGTATATCTTACATGAAAAAATGCTTGGGTGAAAATGGTGAATAATGTAAATACAGGCTGGTTGTTTACCAAAGATTGTTCATCTTCAAGGAGAATTCTTTTGTTCTAAAAAGTGTTCTGTGTGTATTTCTTTTCTGAAAGATGCCACTAACACTATGTCCCTGGTCAGTTTAGGCAGGGCCTGACCAACGTACATGTTAGTCACAAAACCAATATAACATGTGCTGTTCCTTGTGGTAACGTCATACACCCTGGTTATTGCCCTAGTCTGTTGTTTACTTAGTTTTTAATAATGTTACATGGTGAGATGTTAGAAAAGCAAAAACACCTTCACTGAATTAATCTACTGATTATTGGATAATGCTGGGTAATAATAATGGTAGCAACAGTAAAAAAAAAAAACAAAACGACAGTAAAAGAAGAGCCCCTTAGAATGGCGTGGATCATTCTCCCCTTTAAATAGTGTATGCCACCACACAGCCTTTCACTTGATAAGTAATTGTAGCTTGGAGTCACTAAGACCCCAGCGAAATTCCTTGAAAAGTTCTAGATGTACCATGATCATTATTGCAGACCCATTAGGCATTTAAACAGAAGTAATATAAGACAGCAGGGTGCTTGGCCCACCGATTAGATTTAACTAGTAATTTTCCTCTAAGAAGTCGTTAAAGAAAATGTACTTATAATACATTAGTTAAGTTAGAACCTAGCTCATGCAGTCAAAACTTAACTGATTGTTGTAGCGCTAATGTGTAATACAAGTCCAGTTATTTTATCATTTGTAGAAGCAGGTATGTTCTGTGGCTTTGTCTACACTACAGCATCCTGGGCTCCTGAGCTGCATTAGGAACAGTGTTGCCAGCAAGTTGAGGGAGGTGATCCTTCTCCTTTACTCAGCAATGGTAAGACACATCTGAAGTGTTGGGTCCAGCTCTGGGCTCCCCAGTACAAGAAAGATATGGTGGCCTTCTACGATGGGGTCACGACCTTGGTGGATAGAGGACAGGCAACTGATGTCATCTACCTGGACTTGTGCAAAGCCTTCGACACTGTCCCGCATGACATCCTTGTCTCGAAACTTGAGAGACATGGATTTCACGGATGGACTGCTTGATGGATAAAGAACTGGCTGGTTGGTTGCACTCAGAGAGTGGTGGTCAACGGCTCAGTGTCTGAGTGGAGACGGGTAACGAGTGACATTGCCCCGGGGTCCGTGTTGGGACCTGTACTTTTTAACATCTTCGTTAGTGACATGGATGATGGGATCGAGTGCACCCTCAGCAAGTTTGCTGACGACACCAAGCTGTGTGGTGCAGTTGACACACTGGAGGGAAGGGATGCCATCCAGAGGGACCTGGACAGGCTGGAGAGGTGGGCCACTGCCAACCTCATGGAGTTCAACAAGGCCAAGTGCAAGGTCCTGCACCTGGGTCGGGGCAATCCCAAGCACAAGTACAGGCTGGGTGGAGAATGGATAGAAAGCAGCCCTGAGGAGAAGGACTTGGGGGTACTGGTGGGTAAGAAGCTGAACATGAGCCATTCAGCTTTACAGTTCAGTTGAACAGTTTACATTTTTTGTAGTGCTGGGTCATTGCAAACTGGAGTTTCCATTCAGAACAGTGGTAAACTAGTCTGCAGAAGGGACAGACTAGCCTGACTCTCAAAACACACTTTGTAGCTAGATGTGGATATACCACTGAGACACTCCAGAGGGACATCTATACAGATGCAGAAAGAAATCATGTGCACAGACTGTTTTCTGCACTCCTAGTAGATTGAAATTACAGCCAGGGTACTCAGAGAAGGCTCAGAAAAGGTATCAGCTTAGCACTTTTGCCCAAACTAATTTTGTGCAAATAAATTAAATCTTTCTGTGCTTTAGCTATCTACCTGTAAAATGAGGGTAGCCATTAATAATGTTTCCTTTTCTATATCTTGTTTATATAGGTCCAGGTGTAATAAACCAGACCTATTGTCATTGTATGAAGTTGCTGCAGCTGAATTACACATGGATATAGAATGTATAAAGACATAATGATGATGGCAACAAATCAAGATCCTGCCCATTGGGAGGAATAGCATGTTTGTAGTGTTTTTACCTATTGAGTTTTCAGAGTAAGACTTTACGTCAAGTGCTAAGCACAAATTCAAAAAATATTCTTGAACTCCAGCAGCTGCTGTGCTTCTAAGCAAACTAGATATACTTCTAAGCAAACTAGACCAAAATGATACCATAAAGAGATATCTGTTTCTATTTTTCAGACCCTAACAGATTGTGAGATGACCCTTCAATCAGTCTCCAAAACAATATAATATGGTACTCGGGAATATTTTTTCCGCTTGTGTTAAAGCTATTTAGTACAACATGCCCAGTGATAAGTTACTAACCATCTTCTTGTTCTGCTGGCTCCTTTCTATGTATATTAACTCGGGCTGGCAGGAAGAGGTCTGGCTGAATAATCAAAGAATGTGAGTTTTATAGAAATCCTACCACTTCTACAAAATTCAGTCTTTTTTTTTGGCTGAAATTCCATTTTGAAGAAAAAGGGAAGAATAAAGTTGTAACAGACTCAAACTGCAATGTTTTTTATAGTGTCAAAATGAAGACTGTAACTTCTTAAATATTTTATTTTAACATGTACATTATATATATTATTAAAACAAAGTGAATTTGTCAAATTGAATGAGTATTTATTTTATTTTCAGTAGTTTAAGTTCTGATTTTTCTGAAATGAAGTGAATATTTACATAATCCTGGTTAATATATTTTCTGACTTAATTCAAAACAAATTCTAAATTCTCTAAAGATTGGAAATTCCCATCTTGAGAGCTCACAGAATGCTTCCTATATGTATGAATCAAACGCCTTGGTGAATCAGTTTAATAATGTTTTTTTTTCTGATACTAGGCTATGTGTTGGCTGTGAAAGATACAGAAGACTGATGCGTTTCAGATTGTGCAAGATGTGAATATGAATAGTGTGAAAGATGCCACATAACAGGGAGGATGACATAAGTAACAAAAGGCTGTGGGTATGGTTATGCAATCCAGTTCTAAAACACAGCTGAAAAAGCTATCTACTGTGCCAGGCTCTACCTATTGATAGTTACAAATTTAGCATGAGTAAACTACAATCTATATTCCATTAAAGATTATGGGAGGAAAATATTATAAGAGATAACACTCTTAAATGATGTAATTACAGGCTTCGTTCATGATACTCCTTTTCTAGCATTGCTATCAGTGATGTGAAAGTCAGTACTGCAGAAGAATAGAGGTGAGAAATCATATTACTATCACCCTCACTACTTCTCTACTTTTGGTTAAGAATCATGGGAACACATTCTATTCTGGAGAATTTCAAGATCTGTTTTACAATTTAAATGGTATTTTCTTACTCAACCCATTTGAGCCTTGAATTTCATCCATCATATTTAGTCACATTAGTGGCATAGAAATAAATCTGTATTTCTGCTTCCTCTCTTTAGCCCTGCAAAGCCAATGCAACTGTTACTGAGAGACCTGAACTTTTCCTGTTGAACCTATGAACAGAGTAACTAACATGGATTTATTTTGGCTTTTGGCTCTGCCAAGGAAAGCAATAATCTTGCACAGGTGTAAGAGACCAAAATTTGACTGCAGACTCTTACAGTGGGCTCATAGAGGCAGGACTCCCAAAAGACTGACCTGACAGTCAGAACCAAAGCTAAGTTTGCAGAGCTGGCTGTTTAAAAATATGTCTTTTTGTATCAAGAGAGAATGAATATGACTTGGAAGTTCAGAGGCTTTGATGACACAGCACCAGTTTACATATAATTTTCTAGTTAGAATGGCATTTGCAGATTTTAATAATACATTTTAATTTTGGGAAACTGAAATAAAATCACCTGAAATATGACAAAATTAAAAGGCTGATCTTGTAGTGTGCAGCTGTGACCAGAAGTGCTGGAAACTTCAGAAGAAACCCTCTTCATCTAATTTTTCCAAACCGACACCGGTATTTCAGTCAAATTTTTCCCGTATCTGCATTGTGGGTAAGAAGTAATAACAGGAATCTTTTGATGTGCACTGCTGGGTACACGGAAATCCCCAGTTATGTATTTTAATAAAGGTAGTAAGCTAATATCTAAAACAATATTTTACAAATCAAACACTGTTTGGTGAGCTTTACAGTTTGTCAAATCTTGTCAAGAATGATTTGTCAAATAATTTAAGGCACAAAAACATACAAATAACCAAATAAATCAGGAATATTATCCGGTGAACTCTGCCTTTATGAATTAGTGTCATTCTGTTTTGTGTCAAAACAGCCAAGCTTCATGGGCTATTGAGAGAGAGCTGAAGTGAGATGAGTTTGGTGGGAACACACGATGCTGATCTGCTCAGTCTAAGGGTGCATCGCAATCAGGCACACTTCTAACAGATGAACAAGGATCTTATGACCAAGATAACCTCAGTCAATTGCAATGCAAAACTGTCTGGAGCCACCAAAGCAGTAAAAAGGAAAAAAAAATTCCAAATTAGCCTGAGAAATGATGATATGCGCTTAGCAATGAAGGGAAAATAAATTAAATTTGGGGACCTTACTCCTAATCAGCTTTGACTGCGTGAACATCTTCCAACCACTTTTAATATGCTCTCAATGTTAACTTTCACTGAAGAGCATTAGGAATGTAAAACTGTAGAATTGTAGCCATTAATTCAGATCTGTAACATTAAGCAGGAAAGACATTCCAACAAATATTCAGAGAACTCATGGATTCACAGAACTAAAGGACCAAGGAGACCAGGAAAGACCAGGTTGGATGGGGCTTTGAGCAACCTGGTTTAGTAGAAGGTGTCCCTGCCCATGGCAGGGGGGTTGGAACTAGATGGTCTTTAAGGTCCCTTCCAACCCAAACCATTCTATGAAATTTTCTAGTCAGATCACAGTCCTCTGAAATGTGCCTCTTACTCACTGTACTGAGCCCATAAAACTCAATGTTATCTTTCTCTGACTCGCTCAGTTAGCCAGAAATCCAGATTTTGTTGAGTTGTTTAAGTCAGTAGGAAACAGAAATTGATGCTAAAATACTATTTTTTTTTTTTTTTAAATGTACAAAGCTTCTTTTCTTCTGAACACCAATATCAAATGGGGAGAGATGCTATCTTTCCTTGAAGCTCTGAGCTCTTTCCTAATCAGCACTTATCCCAACAGCTCTCTCTTGGCTTGACTGTGGGCTGTGTTCCCATTTTGTGTTCTGGCTTTGTTTGCTGCTCGCTTAGTCTGTTGTTTTTGGATTTGTTTTTTTTTTTTCCCCCTGCCTCCATTTCAAAGACAAATACAAATTAATGGATGAGATTTAGCCATCGTTACACAAACTATCTGACAAAGGGTTGGCAAATTTGTTCTAATTATTTATCTTTTTTGAGTTTGTATCTTTTAGACAGATAGTTACATATTCCAGAAAGGTATCATGATTTAAAGACATCAGGAGATGGAGTTCTTTTTTTTGCTTGCCTGGGTGTTCATATGGTTAATCACTTTCACTATTAAATCTCAGTGCTTGATTCCTCAGCTGAATTTTCTTGAGAACTGTTTTCCACTTCTGTTGTTTGGGTTTTTTATTTGTTACACTTAAAGGGCTTCAGTAACTGATCATTTTTCCTTATGAAAGTCCTTATACACTATGATTAATCAATCTTTTGGCATGTTTTCTGATGAACTAAATAGAATGACCTCTTTAACTCTCACTGTAAAGTATTTCCTTCAGTCCTCAGATAATTTCTGTGACTCTTAATTGTACCTTTGCCAGGGCACCAACACTGTGAAATGTGAGCTCCAGAAAAGAAAAATAAGCACTACTCCTATCAGTATCCTGTACTGAGCTTAACTACTCATGTCTGTTCCTCTTTTTGACATTACTCTTCTGATTATACATACAACAGCTGAATTAACTGCTTTTCTGGAGCACTGGGATTCATGTGGATTTGCTTATCCAGTGCAGGCCCTCCAGTCTTTTCAAAGGTCTCTGCTTTCAGGGGTGTCATTCCACTTCTAGAGTAACGAAGTTCTAAAGCTTCAATAGGTTGTGAGAAAAAAAAAAAAACACAAAAACCA
>NW_010243247.1:0-11746 GCF_000690775.1 Eurypyga helias | reverse complement strand
TCGGCGTGCAGGAGGGAAAGGGGGTACCTCAGCGGTGCCTCCATCCTGGGAAACCCCGCCAAGACGCCCACGTTTACAGCCAGGATCTGTCGCGTGTGGATCCTTTAACGCTTGCAGGGTGTAGTACGACTGGAGATGAAGAGGAAGGAGCATGTAACGCCGGATGGCGGTGTTTAAACACCACTGGAATTTACGGTCGTTTGAAACGCTTTACCTGAAGAAGTCTCTTGATGAATTACACTTAGAGGAACCTTGTATGCCAGACCCTTCTTCTGGCTCGGGAAGTACCGTTCCCACTTCACATACATCACGATGAAGAAACGTTGCATGGTGTTTGTGAAGCATTCGGCACTTAGGATTCCATGTGCTTTTCACTTTTGACTTATACCCGCTCCTCTCTCCTCGATTCAGCCCCCTTTGTGTTAGCTACTGGTAAGATGATCAGTTTATTAGCATGTGTGTATTATTCTGGCTACTTGAGAGTTCTGTGCCTTGGAAAAAGGTCGTTAGCCCTTTCCTTGCAGACTTTTGATCCTGTTTCAGAAGGCTGAGTTTTAAGGATACAGGTTTGCGCAGGCCGACGGTTGGTCACGTTAACGATGCTGTGTCGTGAGCTGATGCTGCAGTGCTGTGGAGTGCAGGGAAGTGCTTTCCTGGAACACAGGGCTTTAGGAGTGGGGTGCAGTATAGTACAATTCTGCATTTGTTAACCCACTCAGCCAGACTTTTCTTCCTCTTTCTGTTGAACAGGAGCGTAAAGGGACAGCCAAAGTTGATTTCCTCAAGAAAATCGAAAAAGAGATCCAGCAAAAGTGGGACGATGAGCGAGTCTTTGAGGTTAATGCTTCGGACAGGCAGAGCCAGAAGAGGTATCCTTACTTTTTTTTCCAGGTTTCATCTTTAACTGCCTGAAATGTCTTTTCAGGGGAACTTTTTTCCTTCAGAACCCGGGGGGGAAGTGGCCTCTTTTGAATGAACAGGGTTCTTGGATCATCTGGAGGTACTTACTTCTGCATTAGGTGGGCATTGCTGTAGCTGACAGCGTATAGCAGTGGTGTATGTGTGTTGGCTGGATTCCAGTAGGATGAGAAAAGCCTCTTCATTCCTTGGCCATCAAATTGGTTCCCCCTGAGAGTTTAAAAACAGATTCTTTTTGGTGACTTCTACTTTTGGACACGGAGGAGGCTTCTCAGTGTGATGCCTGAGCCCTTACTAGCCTTAACTACTGGGCTTTTACTCTCCCAGTCAGAAAGGACGCTCCTTTATCCAAAGGAAGGTGTATCCTTGCTCTGCTCCGCTGGGAAAAGAAAGTAGGTGAACATGTATCTTGGGCCCTGGTGTAGGCCAACCTGTTTTACATCGCGTTAAGTGGCCGAAGGCTGGGCGTGGGATCACTGCTGCTCCTAGGGTGAGGGGCTGGGACTTCCTTAGCACATGGGCCATATTGCAGAGCTTTGTCCCACTGCCGCGTTAGTTGTAGAGCTTCAGCTTTGATCTGCAGCTCCAGCCAAGTTAGTCCCAGGACTGAGTGAACAGCGAAGGACCCAGAAGGGTGAGGAGGTTTGGATGCTGCCTTAGGATGTGTACTAAAAGCTGGTGTGTCTGTGGGGGTGTTGCACACGCTCTCTCGTTTTGGCTTCAAAGAAATACAGTCTGTGCTTTTAAGTATTCACTGTCTTACAGGTTGAAATTTAAGGCTGGAACTAATACTTAGTTTCTGACTGAAAATAGAAGTTGTGGATCAGCTTTACACTATGGAGCAGTTTAATAGGAAATTTCTGTGGTCATTATGGTAACACATGAGCACCTTATAAGCAGAAAAAAAGCTGCTTTGCAGCTTTTCTTGAGGTAAAATATTGCTGAGCTGCTGTCTGACTGTAGAAGGTGCTGATTTCCTTGCTTAAATTGTCTCCCACCTGGCTGGTTTCAGGACTGCCCTCTTTCATTCTGAGGTTGGCTCTTCTAAACGAGCAGGCGTGTGAAGCCCTGGTTGGTCTCTGATGCCAGATCCAGCCTGCTCCTGTGCCTGAGCAGCCACCCAGCCTTGGCGTGACACTGCACCCCTTTACCTGTTCATGTGCAGCAGGATCTAGTTATCCCTTGTGTGGGACAGAACCCCTGGAAGCGCTTAGCACGCTTGGGAGCGCAATTCCTCTCACATGGATAGGAGTGATGCTCTTCAGCGTAGAGAGAGGCTTCCCTGTGGAATGCTGTTAGTCGTTTGGGTTTGTCCCTGACAAAACAGGGACCTTGGCAATGTGTGGTTAGTTATTTGTTACGTGGGGAAGTCAGAATAAACCAGGAGAGTAACTGCAGGGCGGCAGCGTCTTCCTTTGCGAGGCTTTGCAAGCAAAGGCATGACTAGGCCTTGATCTGTGCATGTTTATCCACCAGCCGTGGTGCCAGAAGGGAGAAGGTGAGGTAGAGGTATAGCGTCCTAAGGATCTAGGGCTATGTGAGCTGCTTGGAGAGGGGTTCCAACAACACTCGGTACGTTTGAAACCGTGCGGCACCGTATCTGTCTCTGAAATGAGTCGTTATTTGCAGCGTGCTGCTGGAAGACCTGAACTCGGACAGTGGGAGGTTAAATAAGGGACGTCAGGCCTTTTCAGTACTTCGTTCCCAGGCGTAGGATTAGAGCTTGTTGCCCTTGGGATGATGCTAGATCTATTTTGGAGTTTCTCTGTGGGGTTTTTCTTTGGCGGTTTTTTAAAAGGTGATGAAACCCGTTTGTGTGTTGGTTCTTCAGGGTCAGACTTGGGTTACTGGCAGGAAAATACTGTCTTGGTGTCCCTGTGGGCTGCTGGTAGCTGAATGTGTCAGAGAACTGTTTACTGGTTCATCTTCTGATGGTCACGTGAAGCCAGTTACACGTTTTGATTCTTTGAATTTCTTGTCAGCAGGGGGAAGTACTTTGTTACCTTTCCCTATCCCTACATGAACGGCCGCCTTCACCTGGGACACACATTTTCTTTATCTAAATGTGAGGTAAAAAGTCTCCTTTGCTAATACCTTTAGGTACTACTCAGAACAAACGCGGATTTGGTAGTTGAATTTTGAGCTAACAGGTGCCTTGTTAATGACTTTATAGATTCATGTTAATGACTTAATTCAAACTGCCCTTTTTCCACATGTTCTCAGGGAGGATATTGCTAGTTGAAGAGAGGTGCCACTGGTGGCTGGGTTTAGTTCTGGGAGACTAGGCTACGGGTGTTCTCCCCTCTTCATTCTTGCAGATCTGCCAAGAGTTTTAGGAGATGCTGCTGCGTGCCGTTTGCCACAGACTCCACAAGAAATCCCACTGCCTCTCTCAGTTGCGAGCACGGTGCTGTGTCACCGCTGTGCTAGCCGGTTTTTGGTGCCGGTGGATGAGACTCCACAAAATCCATCTCCTCTTTGCCCCCGTTCTTCTCTAGTCAGAAGCAGCCCCTGAAAGTTAGGAGGGCTTGTACTGACGTGCTGGGCAGCGGCAGACCAGATGGCGAAGTCCAGTTTCACCTTCTTCCCCCTTGCTTGCCTTCCTAGCTGCTGTGGGCTGCGTTCGTCTGTCGGTAGTTTCATGTTAGAGAAGGGGATTGGTTTTTGAGAAGGCTGCTGACATAACCTGGTGCTGTGCTTGTTTAACCTGTTTCATTTTCCCACTTTATGTAGTTTGCGGTTGGGTATCAGAGGCTGAAGGGAAAGAACTGCTTGTTTCCGTTCGGCCTGCACTGCACGGGGATGCCTATAAAGGTGAGACCCTCTGACTTACTGAGGGCTTTTTATACTTACAACTACTCAGAGCATTGCTTGCTGTCCATCCTGCACATCTTAATTGAGTCAGAAATCCATCAGGACAGCGTGGTTTGGAACCCGAATTTATAGCAAAGATAAGTTGTGCTGGAGCCACACATTGTGACTTTCTATAAAAGAAAATGCTTTAAAATTAAGTTTACCTATTGTGTTTTTTTCATCTGCAAGAAAGTCCTTGCTGTCAACCTCCTCCTGCCACGGCAGGCAGTCTGGAAGTTGCATGATCTCCTAGAAGTTCGTGCAGTGCCCAGAGACAGTTTAAAGCATTGTAGTGGCATGTGAGGGGCTACCAGTAGAAACCATCCCTGGCAACTGCTTCAGTCCCAGCTGCAAGAGAGTGATGATAGACTGCCAATAACTCTCTTTAGGCTTGTGCAGATAAGCTCAAGAGGGAAATGGAATTGTATGGCTGCCCACCTGAGTTTCCTGATGAGGAGGAAGAGGAGGAAGAAAATTCTGCTAAAAAAGAAGAAATTATCATCAAAGACAAAGCAAAAGGCAAAAAGGTGAACTCTGAGCAAAGACTTTGTGGGTTGGTAGCTGTGCTCTCAAAGCTGCCAAGGCTGCGTTACGGGTTTTCCTCCTTCGCGCTCCGCAGAGAAAGCATTGATGGAAATATTTAGGTAGTTTTTTCCCAGGTAGCTGGGTGCTTTCAGGGCATGCTTGAAAAAAACGCATCAGTGGCGTGGTCCCAGGAGACGGCGTTAGTGCACGAGGTGGTGGTGGGCAGCTGGGGCAGCGTTGAATAGTTTCCTCAGGGAAACGGCTTTGTCCAGAGCAGTACTCTGGGTTTTCTTTTCTGTTTTTTTTCTCCTCTACACGAAGCAAATTGTAGGAATAGCCTGCTTTCTCAGCAGCAGGGGGTGGATATAGACACCCCCCACTATTCTGATCAGTCTCGTGAGCTGGTGCCTGGCCCGTTCTGGCTGGATGCGCCAAGTAAAGTCATCCAAACTGTTCTGGCTTGTCAGGGATTTAAATGGGGTCCCTGATTTTGAGAGTGTCACAAAGCAAGGAAAGAACCAAGCCTAGGAAAATGCAGAGGTGTTCCCCTGTATCGTTGGTGTAAGCTGGAGAGGCTGTCACGCTGGAAGTGTTCGGTCTGGGATGCTGTCTGCTCTGCACCCACAGCTGCGGTCTTCCCTACTCTTGGGGGCTGTTGGGTAGGGCAGGACGTATTCGAAGGACAAGAGCTGGGAAAAGTAACATGAGGAAAGTAAGAGCAGAAAAGGTTTTGGTACAAGGACGTTAGTGCAGGACTGCTCTGCCTTTTCAGGGTAAACCAGCCCTTTGTTTGACCAGGGCCCCGGTGACTGGCCATCCCATGCCCCTTTGCCATGGCACACCCCTTCTGCAGAGGCGTCCGGTCGACGGGAGCTTGTAACAGTTGGGGGGGTTGGTGTACGTGCAGCTGGACACAGGCTAGGAAGGAGTGTAGATCAGAAACTCAGGTTGTTAGTCACTGCTAGAGGAAGGATGCCAGGGTATTTATATTAATTCATTTATTTGGAAAGAGAAGCCGTAACATCCACAAGGAAAAGTGCTCTCAAGCACGTGGAGCTGTTGTTGGCACAAGAGTGTGCACCTTCCTCATGGCGACTGTCCTTTCAGAGCAAGGCTGCTGCCAAGGCTGGCTCTGCCAAATACCAGTGGGGAATCATGAAGTCTTTGGGTCTTTCTGATGAGGAAGTGGTCAGTTTTTCGGAAGCTGAACACTGGCTGGATTACTTCCCTCCCCTTGCTGTCCAGGACCTGAAGAGCATGGGATTGAAGGTAAGTGAAATCAGTCAGTTGTGCAGGCACTTGGCTTGGGTGACAATCCAGGCCTTCCCTGTGCAGAGCCTATACCCTGCGCAGTGATCCCAACGGGAAACGAGAGTCGGATAAAGGAACTGAGACTCTCTTGTTCCCATGTTAGATAGCTGTCCTGTGGTCAGTACTGGCAGCAGTTTTGGGAAGGGTAACGAGAAACAACGACTTGTCCTGCTGACAACCGATTGTTTTTAAAAACGAAGGCAGGGAGAGGCCTTGGAACAAGGTAGTGCTGAAATCTACCTGGAGCAATCGGCTGAGACTGCTAAAACCACAGGAGTCCATTGTCAGCAGACAGGGCCTTGTCTTGGACATCTCCTCTCGGAAAGACCGTGCGCATGCAGACACGCAGCTGATGTTTCCAGCACCTCCCTGGGTGTGATTTGTACTTTGTTGTCTTTATGGGGAGAACCTCTCTATTTTTAAAATAACGGTTTTGCTGTTGTGAGGTTCCTTGAATTTCTGTCGTATGTACTCACCAGAGACTTGTGCATTTCCAGGTGGATTGGAGGCGCTCTTTCGTTACTACCGATGTCAACCCTTTCTACGATTCCTTTGTACGATGGCAATTTCTTACGTTAAAGGAAAGAAATAAAATTAAGTTTGGGAAGAGGTAAGCCTGCCACTCATCACTGGGTGTATTGTGGATGTGGATAAGTTCAGCTTTCCCAGGACGGGACCCTGTGACGTGTCTCTAGAATGTGCTCGTATTTGGCAGCAAACCAAAATCTTCCATTTCAGCTGCTCTACCAGACACACGTGCTGCTTTTAGTCCGGACGGAGTTAACTGCCTTCACGGGGGCTGGCACGAAGCTGTTTCTGGAGTTGTCCTGAGAAGAGCAATGATGAGTGTCTGTTTAGCTGGTGCTGGGGAGTGCTGGCACCAAATCCAAGGTCTTTCCCAGCTTCTGACACCGCAGCTGCGTTCCCAGCTCTCTCCCTGCAGGCAGTGTGGGGACACACCGCTCGGACAGCCGACCCACCCCGACCGGCGGGGGATCGCATCCCATAGCACGGCATGCTCGGACATGAGCGGGGCGTGGGCTGGGGGGCTACAACTCTTTTACTCTCTCCTGAACTCTTCTGTTAGGTCCTTAACCCCTTCGCTAACTCCTGTGCTGGCTGGTTTGTGAGTGAGCCGGGGGGGTCAGCTGGCTTTCCCTATCTTCTCAATTTTATGAGCTCCTTTGTCTTTTCCCCCGATTCTCCCCCTCCGCTGGAGGAAGGGGGGAGGTGTGCGAGCGGCTTCGTGATATTTTGCCAGCTGAGGTTAAACCACGACAGTCCTTGGCGCCCAGCGTGGGGGGTTGAGGTGCGAGCTGATCTGATTACTGTGTGGGAAGTCTTGGTTACAGAGGTGTGGTGGTGGCTGCTCAGCACCCAAGTTCTTGGCTCTGTAAGTTGTTGATAGAACACTGGGATTCACTGCCTTGTGTGCTCCTGATGACGCTGATCACGCGTGCTCTCAGACTGAGGGGTCTGGCTGGTCTGTGTATTGTTGGTTTGGGGAGGAATCCTGCATGGCAGGATATTGGCAGCGTCCTGGGGCTTCGCACCCCATTCACCAGTTACACCTTTCCCTCTTCTCCTCTGGGACACAGCCTGTAGAGGGGAAATTATTCAGTGGGTTGAATGGCAAGGAATTATTCAGTGGGTTGAATGGGAAGGAATTATTCTAATTTTCCCCCTCTCAGGCCAATGCACAAGTGTATGAGTATTTGGGAAATGTTTCATGGTCTTGGCATGCCCTGTGGTTAGGGATCAGCACGCTGCTGAATGTTCTACGCTACTTTATTTGCTAATAAATGTGAATACACCTTGTTCTAGATACACCATTTATTCTCCAAAAGATGGGCAGCCTTGCATGGATCACGACAGGCAAACAGGAGAGGTAACCTCATTAACTGACGTTTTTACGTGTTGCTTATGATCTTAAACCCTGACTGGAAAAATAAATTGTATCTTGGGGCAAAATGTATTTTGTGTGTGCTGTTACCGGTTCTCAGCTGTCAGCTCATGTGAAAATGGAACAAACTCCTCTGTTGAGAACACTTCTCCTGAAGCGTGGACGGTTGTTCCCGTTGAGGCTGTTTTCTGTGCTTGCTTGGCAAGCTGTGGCAGCAGCATGGCTTCACATGTCATTATCTGTGAAACAAACCAAGTACACTGGTAGTAACCCTCGTGCTGCTGAGACAGTGGCTGTGACAAGTACATTTTTGGACGTAGGAATGAAGTATAACCTCTCTCCCCAGCCCATGCTGTAGCGAACAGCTGTTTGTATCCATGGGGTAGGATTTATTTGAAGAAAGCAGCAGCAGTACCTTAAATAGCATTGAGGTTAGGTTACTGCAGAATGGGACTTACTTTCTCTACTGCTGGGGTCCATGTCATGTATTGATTGCTGCGTTGTTTGAGTTGTAGGGTGTTGGGCCTCAAGAATATACGCTAATAAAAATGAAGGTGTTGGATCCTTATCCTGCAAAATTAAGGTAAGTCTTGGATTTGTAATGGCAGATAGGTTCTGTCTTAGGGCCAGAAGTGACTCTTACATTAGACACTCTGCTTTGCCTACTGCAGGGTTTACCTTCACCTCATTTTTTCTGTTGCTTCGATGACTTGGTCTCTGATGTGAGCTGCTGTATTCACCAGTCTGTGTGGAACCCAAATTGGTGTTAAAAAAAAAAAAGAGGATGAAAAACCCACAAAGAACTTAATGAGCCACTTTCATCCCTTAGGAAATGTTACGTAGAAGTTCATATTAACTTGAAGCATGTTCTGTATTGCCCTGAAGGTTTTTATTTTGGTGACGTACACCTTTCTTCCCCCGCAGTGGCCTGAGAGGGAAAAATATCTTCTTGGTGGCTGCTACGCTCAGACCAGAGACCATGTTTGGACAGACTAACTGCTGGGTTCGCCCGGACATGAAGTACATCGGCTTTGAAACTGTGACTGGGGATATTTTTATCTGTACCCAAAGAGCTGCCAGAAACATGTCCTATCAGGGCTTCACCAAGGATAACGGAGTCGTACCTGTTGTCAAGGAGCTGATGGGAGAAGTAAGCATCTTGCAGCGTGCTGCTCGGGCTGATTTGTTCTGTGAAGCTCAGACTCACAAAGGTGATGTCACCATCTTTCTTGATCCTGCTTTGAAGTATGAAGCAGAAACCAGGTTTTGTTTCTTTTGTTAGTAGACGTGATGGTGAATTCAAGCAAATGAGAGGTAGAAGGCAATGGCAATATCTAAATTACCTCCTGTCAGTGCATACATGGTCCAGGCTTCTCCTGCCTTCCTTTGACCTGCCTTTTGACACTGGCTTTCCAGTTCATTCCTGTTGTGATGCTGATGTGCTCCAGGTATTTGGAGCCAAACTGTTCTCCTGCTTGCTTCGTCTTTCCAGCTCTGCACTTCAGTAGTTCTGCTTTCTCTGAATTACTTTTTCCGTATGATCTGGTATTTGACTTTTCTGCCAGTAAATAGTCCATATACTGTCTTAAATCAACCGATTTGCATATGCACTTCCTCCTTGCCTACCTCTCTGTATAGTTAGTTTGTTTGTTTGTAATATGTGGGAATTCAGTGACTTGCAGACTCTCTGCCAGGAGAGCTCACTCAGCTGGGCTGCACACGTGCCCTTTACTGTCACGGTGTTCCTTTGTCCTGCGCAGGAGATTCTCGGCGCTGCCCTTTCGGCACCTCTCACCACCTACAAAGTCATCTATGCTCTTCCCATGCTCACGATCAAGGAAGATAAAGGTAACTTTCAGCAGCGTCCCCCCAAAGCCCGTTTGCTGCGCACCCAGCACGCGTTGGCTGATCCTGCTATCTGGTGTATCCCTTTCTTTGTCAAGGAACTGGAGTGGTAACCAGTGTGCCCTCTGATTCTCCGGATGACATTGCAGCCCTGAGAGATTTGAAAAAAAAGCAGGTCAGCCTGTGAACCTAATTGCTTCTGTTTGTTTCCTTCCCATAGTGTGGTCAGAAGTGGATATCCCATGGGTAGAATGAAACTCCCTGTAATTGGAGTTTTGCCACCTCTGACTTGAAGTCAAAGTAGCTAAAACCAGGGTTAAAACCAGCTGGGCTGGGACAGATTTTTTTGATTCTCGGACCTCAAGAAGAGTTTTGGACAAGGATCGTGTAACTTCTGCTGCAGGTTAAGGTGTAGAAGAGTACCAGTGGAATCGCAGTAAATTCCTGTGTGGAAATGACTTCCGGAGCTGAGATTAGGACTCGTGTGAATTTCAGAGGAGACTTAAAGTAGCTGTTGCTGTTACAGCTTTGGATATGTCAGTGTCCAACCAGCTGTCCCTGGCTGTTGAGTTTTTGTCCCATTTGTTTTCAGGGGAGGGTGATGGTGGGTTTTCCCCCTCTTAAAAACGTGGACAGTTATGACAAAGAATCACTTGGAGATGAGACGGCTGTTAAACTCAGGTGTGAGAAGTGGTGGGAACGCAGCTTTGTAACAAAATACTGTCTACAATGCAGATCCTATGAATAGATAAACACCTTTAAATCTGGAAGATTTTTTTGTCTAACTATACTCTGCTTTTTTTTCCTGACCCTCAAAGGCTTTGAGGGTGAAGTATGGCATCAAGGATGAAATGGTCCTGCCGTTTGAGCCGGTAAGTACACCCAGCTGTGTCCATCTGCGGTACCCGTGACTCCGTAGTCACTGAGAAGTGTGCCAGGAACTGTGCCTGCTGCTTCCAGAATCCCTAAAGTCGTCTTCAGCTCAGAGTGGAGAAGTTTAAAGTTTTCGTGGTTTGCTGTAATTCTAATATTTGGTCAGTTAGGGGTTGCCAAGATTTGTTATTCTGTGCTGTACTTGGGAGATAAAGGGAAATGTTGTTTTTTGTGGGAATTACTGTTTTGGAGAGTGGAGTGCCTCATTACACTGAGACTGATACGTTGGTTGGTTAAAGCTTCCAGCCAGACTGGTACTTGTTCTGTGCCAAGAGCTCAGTCCCACTCTGAACACAGGCTCATGGCCCAGCCACGTAGCTTATAGTAAAGCCGCGGCCTCCCTCGCTGCCTCCCTGCTGGTGCAGCTTGGTACTGGGGTCATGTCAGGAGCTAGCACGGGGCTGTTGCTTTTGGCCAAGGTAGCAGCACACACACTTTCAGGTCCCTAGCGAGAACTGCCTTTTTCCCTTCATAATCTCCTGTTCAGACTCCCCTGTCAGCCTCGGACTGCAAACCAGGCAAAATACGCTCCTCCCTGGTTTGTTTGGTGTGTGACTTTGGGTGAGGCTTGTGAAACTGGGAAACAAACCTCTGTGAAGATTTCCTGACGTGGAAGTGACGTGCACCAGGTGCCTGACGCTGCTGTGTTAATTCTCAGGTGCCCATCATTGAAATCCCAGGCTATGGCAGCCTGTGTGCTCCGACGGTCTGTGATGAGCTCAAAATCCAGAGCCAGAATGACCGGGAGAAACTTGCTACCTGAAGGGATTTTATGAGGGAGTAAGTAACAAAAGCTTTTGTTTTTTTCTTGTGAGTTTGATGAGGAGAAAAACAGTGGGTAAAGAATAATAAAACCTGCAAGAAAGAGGGCGATTTGTCCTCTTTGCCCCAGGCCGTTTCTTGTTCAGCCTCCTCCTGCAGTCAGGGTCTGCAGCCGGAGTCCCGCAGGATGGAAGGAGCAGCCTGGGGGAGCTCCTGGCTGCAGCAAGGCGTAGGGTCGCCTTTCCTAGCCAGTGGTCACAGTCGGGGAGTTGACCAGTTTTGGTCAAGTGGTGACTGGAAACGACGTGAGGAGAGCACTGTGGTGGTGGTGGGGGGCTTGATCATCTTACAGCTCCTGGCTTTACTTGTGTAATGCTCGCTATGGTGTGTTCCTCGGCTCTTCTCTTGTAAGCTGTCAGCGATTTCTGTTTCTGACTAGCTGTGTTCGGCTGCCTGTCTGCATGCTGAGGTATAGAAATGCATTGTGGGTAAAGATGACCATCTTTAGTGCAAAAACCCTTGTATTCCTCTTTTTTGCATGTCAAAGATTGCAGTAACTGCTACTCCATGTTCATCTAAAGAGCTATTGCACCTATTTCTTGTTAATTTAACCCCCCCTGTCTCCTATGACTCCTCTTCTACAGGTAATGTTGGTGGGTGGATTCAAAGGACAAAAAGTTCAAGATGTCAAGAAGG
>NW_010243246.1:0-35795 GCF_000690775.1 Eurypyga helias | reverse complement strand
AGCCGGAGTTAAACCACGACAGTCGCCTGTTGTATCAGAGCTGCTGAGAAGCATCTGAGAGACTCGTATTCTGCAGCAGACGACTGCTGGCAACTTTGCTGGCAGAACTGGCATCTATTTCTATGCCAGAGATTGTCAGTCTAAGCAGAAAGGTAACAAAAACTTAAGGTCTAGTATTTCAGCCAGGCCTTGGTTGACATGATTCTGTTCCTAATGAGCTCAGATGCTTGCTCTCACCCATAGTCTTTGTGCAGAAACCTGTTTGTACATACAAGTATGGATTTCCACAAAGCTTGGGAACCAGTGTGCAGCTCTGTATACTCCATCCACTGCACTTTCTGTTGACAGTCTAGACACGGAGGTTGGGCAACTGATTTTTTTTTAGATATGGCTGTGGAAACTTTTTTAGAGACCAGATAAGGAAAAAAATCCTTGTTTCCATTCAAAGTTGTGGAAAATGTTAAATCTCCAGCATTCAATCAGAAGGGTAAAGGGAAAAAAATCGTTTTAGAGTATGAGTAATGCATGAGACCTGCATGCATGTACACCCCTTTTAAACATGGACACACATACGCTTACCTACAGCAAACCTTTTCTGAGAGGGAAAAAAATATTTCCTCTCTATATGATTTGGCTCAGTAATAATATCATTTCCTTCTTTAAAGAAGCATGAATGATGAGAGATAGGTTTCATATTGCAAAATCTTCCTTGCCAAGATCTGATGCAAAATCCATATTATAAACTCTGGGATGAACGAGCTGCTCAGAAAAGCACAAAGCAAATAAAACTATAAATACAGAGATTAAAAAAAAAAAAATTCAGTTTAGCTCTATTCAGCTGTAGTATTTTTTTTTTCTTTTAAACATCTACACTGACTCAAGCAGGATAATTTAGGCCCCTAAGAGATCATTGCAGCCATTTCAATGTACAGGACCTGACGTTCAGGCCCATGGACTGCCGCAGCATCCAGTGACTCCAGAGATACTTGGTAGTGTGCCACATTTGGACAAGGGTCTATGTGCATATCTTTGGGATGACCAAAAACACTGACCACTCATACAGGTATCACAGAGTTACCAAAAAATAAATGGCAGAGGCTAAAACATCACAAAAACAGGGGGGAAAATAGGAGGGGAGGGTTTCCTTCAGGCCATAGCCTTCTACCTCCAATAATCATGGAGCCTGACTATCAGTTAGTTCTTATTCAGAGCAACCATTTCTGTAAGCTGGGTGTGAAAGACTTAATCTATCTCGGCAACATTTTGCATCCATTTTTAAAAGGTGCAAAAGGATGGACATGGACCAAGACAATGGAGCTAATAAGATTTGTACTTGCATACAAACCTTGCATACACCAAGCTAAGTAATGAAACACTGGTATGCTAGATTCCATCAAATTTCCAAACTGAAAACCTGTGGAAGCCAACTTGAATTTTCCATCAACACAGATTTTCATTTGGATTTCCACTTCTAACTTTAAACACTTCAACATAGTAATGAAATTCAAGATAAAAGCTAGTGTTAGCTTTAGAGCATATATTCACCTTTTTTGAACTCCTTTACTACTTCTCCAAATGGTGCATTTTACAAACTTTTACAAGGTAGTAGCAGTAATAAACTGAGGTTGTTTGCGTAGTGGTTTTGTTGAATTGTATTTGGATATATGTATACATACTAGCAAAATACTGGAAATATTCTTTCTCCTAAAAGCCATGGGACACCAAAAATACAAAAAAATGTGTGAGCTCAGACTGAACAAAGAGGCAAAACTTAAGCAAAGTATTGGCTTTACAGACATAAGAATGGGAATTCCTTGTGAAGCACTTACACCAACTTTGTTTTACTTCTCTTTTGGTCCCTCCCTCCTCACGTTTCTCAGAAATTCCTTCTTGTATATTCATAAGGTTTTCATCCTTTGAAATGGAGAAGACACATACTCTCCTCCTTGTCGCTCCAGCTCTTTCCCCACTCTTTTTTCCAAACCAAGTCAGCATAATTGAGGCAGGACTTCAGCACTTGTGCCCAAGGAAACACAAAGCTAGCAGACACCAACCAAGCACACACATGTGGTGGTGGATGTCAGAGCCTCACAGGAAATCCAGGACCATATTGCAAATTGCCTGCAATAAGGTTCTCCTTCAACTCAGGTTTTGTACTGGAAACACTGAAACATGCTTATTCACATCTTTCTTAGTGGAAAGCTCCTAAAGTGCAGCTAGAAGTAACTCTTCCATTCTCATTCACTGCTTTTATTAATGGTTCTGGGCACATCAACCTTCCAAGAAGATACAACCAACAGGGAATTAGCATGTTTCCAAAATTTCTCATCTTGCAACAAACTGAATTTAGAAGTTATTTCAACGGGTGAGGCTGCAACACAGGTCTTTTTTTTACAGATTTACTCTTGGGAATGACAAACTATTTTCTGTATTGAACCCTCTTTTTATTAGCCCAAGTAGATTTTCTTGGTTATTAACCATTCAGCCAATTCAATGTGGTTCTGAGCAGGGTGGTGTCACATGGATCATCTCCCCCTACCCTCTGCCATACGGCTACTCCAAGCACACCTTCATTTTTGACACCGGTGACACCAAGAGTCGTCTTTCTTGGCTGCTACAAGACCACTCACACACATAGTATTTGCTAACTACTACCCAAAACATGGTTCTGTTTTGCTGCTGGTGAAAGATGAATCATCCCTACGAGGATTCACATCATCCTCTGGACACTGTATGCAGGAGAAAGCATAAATTGCCAGTGTTAAGCTAGCAGGTTGCCTACAGCTTGCCCTAGCAACTCAAAGGGAGAACCTAAAATGTTTTCCATGAGATGTGCTGGTGATTATCAACTCATTTTTGTGTGTTGGTTTTTGGCACATTATTGCTTGGCTTTGAATGCATGCCTGCAGGACTCTCATGCCCCCCAGGCAGCGTCACCAACATTCTGCAGTTTGTCTCTCACTCGTGTTTTCCCACAATACCGAAGCACCGTACTCTGCTGACTGCTACGGGGTTTTTCAGTTACACCCATGCAGTTGTTCAGATGTGTCCACTTGCCCGTTGGTGTTTTCTGGTACGTACATATTGATGAAATACGTAAGGTCATTTGGTGTGGGGAGGGAGGTGTGGGTGGACTGGCTGGTGAAGACACACAGCTGGAAGCAGCCGCAGGGAACCAGAAGAGATCTCACATTCCTCATGAAGAAGAGTTAATTCCAGTGCTGGCCCAGCACCCTGCTCATTCGCTGCCAAGCCCAGTTTGGTCTCAATAAAGCAACTCATACCCACATGTGAGAAATATTTTGGTGAGCTTAAGCTAAAGGATAAAGCTCATGGAAATCGGTGAATGCGTGATAGTCGTTTATTCTCCTCTGGAAAAAAATATGACAATCCATTTATATATTCAGACTCAGCATATTTGTAAAGGGACAGTTCAGAGTAAGCTGGCTCACAATGCTACAGCGAGGGGGACAGTGGAGGGAGGGACGCAAGCTGAGCCAAGGGACACGGTTGTGCAGGAAGACAGGCTGGGCAGCAGCTAGCGAGGGAGAAGGCAGGCAGAAGGAGCAGTGCAAAGCCTTGGACCTGGACAGGACACAACAAACATCACAGACAACTCTGGGCACCTCTTCAGGGCTGACACGGACACAATGTGGGAAGAGACACTGAACTTGTCAACTAATCTGACCTATTGAGACTGCCAATATTAATCCCACACAAAACTCTACATGAAACTCACATCTCGGAAACTGCTAGGGAGGGGATGGGAACTAAGAAAAAAGACTAGACACTTTCCTCCTGGTAGGCAGAGGTGGGAAGACACTCTCTAATGTGGTATTTCAGTCAGCAATTCACCATCAAGAGCGAGAGGACTTGGAATAATGTCCAGAAATGGAACAAGGATGTGCCATAAAGCCCCCATATACCAGAGGAAAACCAGGACTTAATTCAGTGCTACACCTAGGGGCAACACCTTTCATTGAACTAGATCAAAATATTGTTTCTTACAGGATTCTACCTCTCTGATGGGGAAAAAAAAATGCCCCAAAACAGCTGCTTTGAAGGCATGGCAGTTGATAGACTCAGAAAGTCTGGCCTCCTAAATAAAGGGGGACCACCTCAGGTCTGCTTCACAAACAAAAGAAGAAAAAAGAATATTAATACTCATTTACACTGGGTAAATGTGTAAGATTTACAGAGTAAGTTGCAAGAGTAAGATCCACAGAGTAAGTCTGGAGTGTGATACTAGACAAATAAATTATCATCATACTTCATGAAAAATCTTTAATGGAATAAAAATAACCCCTATTTAACGCTAATACTCTGCAGGATTACAAAGTGCAAATCCTCAGTGCTTTGCAGGATTGAACACTAAATTTTCTATAAACTGCAGGAGTTCAGCCTCCCATCATGAACTCTAGTAGACAGAATAAAAAGCTAATGGGAAACACATTTCCCAGGTTGAAAAATAATATCGAGAAATGTGACCGACATACATTTGACACATTACTGTATATCACACTTCTGGAGAAACAGTCACTAAGCTACCTTTTATTAGCAGTTTCTACAACTTTTCTAACATTAGAAATACAGCAAAGATTGTCTCAAGATTTCAGTACTTCAGTAAAGGAAACGTTTCAAGTTAACAACATAATGGTTTATAATAGAGAGAGCATTAGGTAAAACAAAATACGCACAGGCTAAATAAATCGTATTCAGTTCATGAAAGGCAGCAAGAAAAGCACCAAAATACTGAAAAAAACCACCGAAGTAGATTTGGCTAAGGACTTAAAAGGAAAAAAAAGAGCAGTGTAACACACTAGACACGTAAGCTCATGGACCCAGATGCACAGAATAGCCTGCTCCTATAGGAAACATATTTGTTCAACATATTCATCAGCGACGTGGATGAGGGGCAGAGCGCACCCTCAGCAAGTTTGCTGATGACACCAAACTGGGAGGAGGGGCTGATGTGACAGAAGGCTGTGCTGCCATTCAGCGAGACCTGGACAGGCTGGAGAGTTGGGCGGAGAGGAACCTAATGAAGTTCAACAAGGGCAAGTGTAGGGTCCTGCACCTAGGGAGGAATAACCCCATGCACGAGTACAGGTTGGTGGCTGACCTGCTGGCAAGCAGCTCTGCAGAGAGGGGCCTAGGGGAGTAAGCTGACCATGAGCCAGTAACATTCCCTGTAGCCAAAAAGGCCAATGGTATCCCGGGGGGCATTAAAAAGAGCATGGCCAGCAGGTTGAGGGAGGTTATCCTCCCCCTCTGCTCTGCCCCAGTGAGGCCACATCTGGAGCACTGTGTCCAGTTCTGGGCTCCTCAGTGCAAGAAAGACAGGGAACTACTGGAGAGAGCCCAGTGGAGGGCTATGAAGATTGTCAAGGGAATGGAGCACCTCTCTTATGAGGAAAGGCTGAGAGAGCTGGATCTATTTAGTTTGGAGGAGGCTGGGGGGGGATCTTATCAATGCTTATAAATATCTAAAGGGTGGGTGTCAGGAAGATGGGGCCAGACTCTCTTCAGTGCTGCCCAGTGACAAGGGGTAATGGGCACACACTGGAATGCAGGAAATTCCATCTCAACATGAAGAAATACTTCTTCACTTTGAGGGTGCCAGAGCACTGGAACAGGGTGCCCAGAGAGGCTGTGGAGTCTCCTTCTCTGGAGATATTCAAAACCCTTCTGGATGTGTTCCTGTCCAATCTGCCCTAGGTGAACCTGCTTTGGCAGGGGTGTTGGACTAGATGGTCTCTAAAGGTCCCTTCCAACCCCCACCATGCTGTAATGCTGTGAAAATGTTACTGTGCGTCTCTAGAGAGAGAAAAAATATCCACATCACCTTAAAGAGTGATTTAGAGGTGAGGTGCCACATGCTGTGGGAGGCTGGGAGTGGGGTCTGCCCACCCTGGTCCAGGAGCCAGACCGTCTCACTGCTTTTGAAAGGCTTGGCTGGAGTGTGAGCAAGGGCACTGTCCTGTCAGATGTGGGTACCTCCACTGATGTGCTTTCTCATGCCTTGCCTGCTTGTACCTTAAGCATGGCTGATGCAGGGGAGAAAAAGCCCACAGAACATATCCCTCTCTCACCTCCCCTTCTAGACATCAAAATCCTGTTGATTTAACTTCAACTTGTCTGGTTCTCTGTTTCAGTGGGGGGGAAGACCTGTCTCCCTGGGGCTCACATGAGAACAGTGTCCCCCAGTATCAACAACACAAATGAGACTGCTCAGTGATCAATGTCCATAGCCTTTTCATGGACTTGCCTCAGCGTGGGTGACGTACACACCAGGAATGTTATCCTGCATTAGGTCTTTATAGCTGTTGGACCTTAGTTTCACCTCACCCAGCTTCCTCTGGCCTGCTGCTTTGTGTAAGACCTCGTGATGCACACAAATAACTTCCCATAATAATTCTGACAACCTATCTGCTTCTTCCTTTATCAGAAGGTGCTGCTCTCCCTGCAGCAAGATGGCAATTTAAATCTGTGCTTTTGCTAAGTGCCTAGCTTTTCACCTGACAGTAATCAGGATAGGGGCATAACGTGGAAATACACCAGTTGCTGTAAAAATAACGGCGTGATGGAGCGCGTGGCTACTCAGAAAACAAAGGGGAATAATTTTCTGCAGTTGCTGCATCACAACCCCAATAACACAACTGAACAGCAGGAGTTGAGACTTGAGGAGAGGGATTCTCTCTACCGCTGCAGACATCTACGCACTCCTGCAAACCACGTCAGTCTAACACGGAAGAGGGAGCAGGTCGGACGCAGCAATTAGGACGCCTGAAATTCTGCAGCATGGACTGGAACATGTTGTGCTGCCTCCCTTTCAGTTTTTTATTTGAGGATGTATCTGAGGAAATGGATTTCCGGGTCTGACTGTTCTGGGCCCGGATCAGTTTTTCATGTTCCCGTATTTGTCTCTGTAAGTGGTTCTGGATGGCAATTCCCAGGGATTCTGGATCGAGGGAAGCCCCATAAACCTCCCATGTCATGCCCTGCTCATCCCAAATCACATCCCTGACGTGCTTGGACTGCTTCACCTGGACTTTTGCCTCCATGGCCGGGGTGGGCTGCTTTCTGTTTTCCCCCAGGATGGGCAAGGCCTGAGCTGAAGCAGAAAGAGCTCCTGCATGGCGCTTGCATCTGGACTCCTCAGCCTGCAGGCCTTGCTGCTGGGGAGCTGCTGACACCTCCGAGAGAGGGGCAAGACGTGCAGAGCTTGCACTCAACTCGGGTGTCAGTTCTGCCTGCAGGCTCTGGCCACTGGCTGTCTGAGCCTGGCCAGCGTCTCCCCGGCCTCTACTCTTCTCCTTTTCACTTGCATCCTCTGAGCACACCTCTGTGTGGACAGCAGCAGGTTGGCTGCTAACACTCAGCCCTCCTTTAGGATCAAGCACCGTCGAGTTTTCTTCCTTCGGTTTTACCACACACTGGTTAGGAACGGCCTCCCCTTGGCCCGCACCCTTGGATTGTACAGGCTTGTGGTCAGAGCTGCCCAGGGCCTCCTTCTGCTTGACTCCACCGGGTGCGCTACAGAGTAAAGGTATCCAGCTGCTTCCTGCCTCGTGGACAGGATCACACACGGTGTTCTGGGTTCCTGGGACAGCAGCAGCAGAAGTCGTGCACGGTTCACCAGCGCCAGACCCAGACTGAGCCAGAGTTTGATTACTGGGGTCAACTGCAAGCTGCTCCACAGGGATGGGCTCTGGTGTGACTGGAGCATCCAGCAGCAGCCGAGCAGCATCCTTGCCATCATGGGCTGCGCCGATCATGTCAGCTTGACCCACAGATGTCCCTTGGGAGGTAACAGCTGCAGGGGAGAAGGGGAGAGCAGGTTTTGCATTATCTGCTGAGGCTGGAGACACCACATCAGGTGGGACCCCAGGCAGTTTGACAGGCTGGGTTTGGGATGAAGCAGTCACAGCCGTAACAACAGTTGATTTTGACGTGATAGCAGGAGAACATGGAGACTTCTGTTGTGAGGAGAAAATGTCAGTAAGTGCAGACTGGTTCAGCCCCATACCTCCTTGGTAAATTATGTGCAGTTCTTCCTTCTCCTCCGGAGGAGGATTCCCTTTTAAGAAGGCAGCAAGGATGCTGGGGCTGGTGGAGGCCGATTTACTCTCCACGGTAGCCACCGCCTGGACCTCAGCATCTCGCCATGTCCTGCTTACTGCTTCCTGAGTTAAAGAGCTGCTCTCCGACTGAACCGTCATTGTACCCATTTCTCTGAATTTGGAGAGCTGGGTGGGGCCTGGACTCCCTGGCTCAGCATCCGCATTGCATATGGGACGTGGGTTCTCGTGGCTAGGCTGGGCTGGTGCCTCGCTGCTCTGCATTTCTTCAGTTTTGTCTGTGGGATGCAACTGCACGGTGCCTGCAGCCCCACTTTTGGCCTCCAAACCGGTCTGTGGGTCTCTCTCCAGGTCAGCTTTGGTGTGCCTCGCTGACGAGGCTGGCTGGCATGCAGCAGAACCAGTTTTTTCCACTTCCCTGTCTTTTTCCCCTCTTTGCAGAAGGTTTGCCTGAGAAGTACAACAGGACTCATTACCCCTAATAGGGTCACCTGGGGAAGAATAATTTAACACCTCAAATGCTGACTGATCATCAGTCCCTTGAGGTTTCAAGGCAGAGTCATCCATTTGCATCAGGGAGCACGTTTTCGCCTGGCTGCCTTGCACAAACTGCCGGGAGCTCTGAGGGGCTGGCATCATCTCTGGCCCCTGCCCTGCCAAGAGGACTCCTGCTGCTGCAGCGGGGGCTGGCGCTGACGGTCCCCAGCTGTCCCTGGACCAGGAGCAAGCAGCAGGCTCTACGGCTGCAGGACACTCCTCCGCAGCTTTGCTGGCCAGCCCAGGAAGAAAGGCTTCATGCTGGCTAGCATCGTCCTTGCCGCGCTGCTCGCACTGCTGCGTGCCGGCAGCCACCGTGCACTTCAGGTCGAACAAGCAAACTCCAGCTGAGCCAGATGGTGTGCATGGGAAGCCATTGCTGGTCCTCTCTCCACTGGGAAGCTGGGGCTGGTGCTTCAGAGGCTGCAGGTCTCCCAGGTGGTCCTCCTCCACAGAAGCTGTGACCAGGGAAAGCTTGGCAGATCTCTGAGGGTCTGGTACAGTCCCCATGAACTGTTTGCGAGATGTGGTTTGCCTTCAGCTTCACCTTTGGAGTTTTCTTGCTCAGTGGTGGCCACAACAGGGCAGGCTGTTGGCAACAGGTTTCCTGTAAAGCTAATCTGTTAATGAAAGAAACACAGTGTTAGCAGCGGTCAGATTTAAGAAAAAAAAGAAAAAGTACCCAGAACAGACTGATTTTACAGCTTGGAGAGAAATGCTTGCAGGCAGGGGGGCAAGGGGGAAAGTGAAGCACCTGATTCTGCCTGAAAGTTGCACAAAAGACATGGATTTCAAGGATCTTCTGATTTCAAGGATCTTCCAATTCCAAGGTCTCGATAAAGAAGACAGTATTGGGGACAAAGTAACAAGAGCCACCCTGTTGTTGTTACATTAATGAAAACATAATGACATACCAAGGAGGGGGGGGGGGAAGTGAAAGCAGGATGAATGGGAAGAGGAGCAGACTTTGTGTGGAAGTCACAAAATAAACTCACTGTGATAAAATCTTCTAGCAAGGAAAGGTGATACCTTGCCTGTTGTGCCTATATGAAGAACACATCTGATCTACCCTGTGACCTGGGTGGATCCCACACCTTTGCTGAGCACCAGTTCCCCCTTCTTCCCGGGGAAAGCTCTTCTCTAACTCCACTACCAACAAGGACATGCTCATCAGGGGCAACAGGTCACTTCAGACTAATGTGGGTGAACCCAAACCTCAGCGGAAAAAGGAACAGGAAGGGACGACAACCTGCTGCAGATGAACACCAAAAGAAGCTACTGCACTGTACAGCACCAGGGCTGCACATACACATACTGCTTTCACATTTAGATCCTCTGAAATAATTACAAGGAAGCCAGGTCGATTAATAAATGGAGACAAAGATGATCTAGAAATCAGTTTATGAGCAGGTGGTATGAAACTGGAAGGGAGACACTGCAGCACCACGAACAGGAGGGGCCCATGCCATACTCAGTGACACACCACAGAGAGGAATTTTAAGCAGGTGGAGCAAAGTTATCCAGGTTGAAATCTGGCCAGGGCTGCAGAGAAACCATCACTTCAAATAGGACGCGATCTCCAAATGTGCTTGTTGCCTGGGCTTTCAAAAGGACTTAGCACTGCCCAACGCAGATTCTGATAGAGGTCAAGGGCTTGATTCCTGTCGGTTGCAGCAGAGTGGTGATGGACCGCGATGAAATCCCACCGCAGTCTTCTTTAAACTGCAAGTTACCTATGCTTATTTAAAAGGCTTTCCCCAGCTTATGCTGCCAGCAAAGCACAGGTATGAGACTTGGGACACACCCTGAACATTTAGGTTTTCATTAACCAGAGGCAAAATTACTGTACCTCTGCATGCCTATGTCTCTGCAGGCATGCAGTGGGGTCTCCTTTGCTACATCACTCGGGAGATACTGCTGGAAGGAGATCTGCAACCACTCAGCTGTTCCAGACCCTCCCTACCTGCTAGCACAATGAGCAAAAGCCCTTTCCAGAAAACAGCCCTAACTCTCCTCCCCTCTCTCAGCCTGAATGGCCATTGTATAACTTACTTAGTTTCTATAAATGTATCCCAAATTTCAGCACCTTATGGGACTTAGAAGCAGCAACAGGAGTAAAATGCTCAATGAAAGGAAAATTAAAAAGAATACAGCCAGCCTAATTTTCTATGAAAAGGAAAGGGATGTGACTTATATACTTATACATTAAGCTTTATGTCTTCCAAATATTAATAATTTACTATTTTTATATTGTCTCTATGGGCTCTGTACAGCTGCAGATACAGACAGTCTGCTGGGTTAAGCCACCCCTGGGAAATAGTGATCCTGCCCGTGAAGAATCCTGAGTTTCTTCCATGCAGCCTGTGATAGCAGCCCTGCATCACTCCAAAACGGCTTTCCAGCAAGGCTAACGACTGCGATGCTTTTTGAGTAGTGCTGGGTTTATGTAAACCAGACTGCAAATCTGCGGGAGTTTGTGACCGCCTACAAGATGTCTCCCCTTCATTTTGTGCTCACTTTAAAGCCAGCCAACGTGGTCCTGAAGGAAAAGAGAGCTATTCCAACCTGAACGTCTAATGACCGTGAGGAGAGGAGCAGATGGCTGTGGGCATCTGTGTGTCTAACTTCTGTTACTCCCTTCTTTCTTTTTCCAAATATCAACGCAACCCAAACCTGGATATACAACTGGGCAGGTCACGTTTCTTTTTTTAGATCCAGAGTTTATTTAAGAAGAACCAACTAAATAATGGAACAAAACCAATCCCTGTTTTTAGGCTGAGACAACTACTTGGCGAACAGTTTCAGAAGAAATAGAGATGGCAGAGCAAATCTATTTGGCTCTTGACTATACAAAAAATGGGAAAGGTGATCTGCATGCCCAGACACTGCCTTTAACTGATACCCACTGAATGGGCGAACGATTCCTAATTCTTCAATTGAGTTAGTTCTGATCTGAACCCCCACATGAATTCCCCCCATCTGTTTAGGGACTCTTCACCAGCATTACTAGAAACACACATTTAAATGACTGTCATATGTGCTAATTAAAAGTGATTCTGCTATAATAGCCCTCAACACAGCATGCTAAGAGAGGAAATTCTGCTCAAAAAAAAAAAAAAAACACGTGGACCTATTCTCTGGCATGGACAGCAGAACATAACCTAGACATCTCGCTTGAACACAGGTGGGGAGGCTGGGGCATTCTACTGCCTGAGATGACTCTGAAAATGAGTTAGTTTATGAGAATAAGACTTTTATAAAGACTTTATTGTCAAAGTCACGGGAGCTGTTTTCTTGTTAGACTCTTAGCTCAGCCATCCTAGTGACAGGGAGCCAAAGGCACTGTAGCAGTCTGAATAAATGCGGTAGTTTTTGACAATGCTCTTAAGAATTAATAAAAATTGGAATGAAATTATTAGGCAAGAGAAGAGCAAGAAAACCCAACTAATTACAAATTGGAAGTCTTTTTTACCATTGGAGTCTTATTTATG
This sequence comes from Eurypyga helias, assembly GCF_000690775.1. Classification (NCBI taxonomy): domain Eukaryota; kingdom Metazoa; phylum Chordata; class Aves; order Eurypygiformes; family Eurypygidae; genus Eurypyga; species Eurypyga helias. Next base: position 23,686 of record NW_010243246.1, on the reverse strand, counting down.
ATTATTGTCTTGTTTTTATTATTGGAGTCCTATCATACAGGAATGAAGAACAACGTTGGGTCCTGCGGGCAACACTATTCAACTGCTAAGGCAGATTCAAACCAACATGCAACACTGACTGCAAGCAAATACCTACAAGAAACAGAAATACAAAATACTCAGTAGTAGGCCAAAAACCATGTCAAAACAAATCATGATTGCTGATGAATATTTCAAGTGTTGTGTGCCTGACCTGGAGCAATCACCTGAAATTTTCTTTTATCAGGAGGTGAAATTAGTGTCTCCTCAAAGGTCAAAATCAATTTTTAGTAATAAGAACAGATTTTCTACACTAGCACGATTCTCCTTTACCTTATTCTTTCAGCCCAAATTAGTATGCCTGACTGTGTCAATCTCATCTCAACACAGAATTTTTCTGGACTTTTTGCAACAGGGAGTTTCTAACTTTCACAACGTAGAGAAAATCCTATTGATTTTGCTAACACTCATCCCCCCAAAACACAACACTACAAATTTCCCCTCTTGCTGCTTGTGAGAATGTCAACAAAACCAGAAAAGTCTGCACATTGAATAAAACAAAACAAGAAATTTCCACAAAATTCCAGCAAAAGATTCTGCTTCCCACTCCTTCTTAAAACATCTGAAAATCTGAAAAAAAAGCGCAAAGAAGACTGCCAGTATCTCCACCTACCCTCAATTTAAAAAAGAATTTAAAAACCAATCATGAAAAGCAATTAAAAAGCAGGTCCCAAACTAATCAAGTACCCCTTCCCAACTCTGGATTCTCATCAGCTCTCCATTCCGTAAGCCCTCTCTTCACCCTTGTCTCTACAAATGGAAGAACAGTTCTAATCTCATCATATGAACTCTCAGATCATCATGAAAATCATCATACAACAGCATGAGTTAAGGACATAGATAAACATCTGCGGAAGCAGGAGTTCAGCCTCCCTTCTTGTCTCCTGATCTGAGGAAAAGACAGTGGCATGCTCTAACTCAGATCACTGAGTATATAGAACGCAAAGCACATTTTAAACACACATGCACTTGCATCCTTCCGATTCTGCACCCAGTGGGTTTTTTTGCAGCTCATTAAGTTGTTGTTCTCTGTAAATGCTAGGACTTCCTCTTTTAAGTGTCAAAGGGTCTTTGTTAATCTGTTTGTTTGTGAAAAATTTGCTTCATGGGTTATTTTCTCCTAATTATCTGTGGGACTGAAGATTGGCACTACAAATGAAGGACAGCACAAACCAAGGACATACTCATTAAAACACAAAAGAGGTTGCCCAAAGAGGTAAGATACAAGACACACGGCTTCCATCCTTCAGTATGCTTTGGGATGCTGACAGGAGACAGACTTTTACACTACAACCATGGGGAAGTGAGAGATGACAGGGGATGCCCACAGATACCTTGCATCCACATGGTTCTGTAGTGGGCTGACCCTGGCTGGAGGCCAGGTGCCCACCAAAGCCGCTCTATCACTCCCCATCCTCAGCTGGGCTGGGGAGAGAAAGCATAAGGGAAGGCTGGTGGGTCCAGAAAAGGACAGGGAGAGATCACTCACCAATTACTGTCATGGGCAAAACAGACTTGACTTGGGGAAAGTTAGTTTAATTTATTACCAATTGAATCTTAAAACAGCTTCCCCCAACTCCTTCCTTCTTCCTGGGCCCAATTTCACCCCCTCTTTTCTCCACCTCCTCTCCCCAAGCAACACGGGAAGGGGTATAGAGGTTGTGGTCAGTCCATCACAGGTTGTCTCTGCTGCTCCTTCCTCCTCAGGGGGAGGGGTCCTCACACTCTGCCCCTGCTCCAGCATGGGGTCCCTCCCATGGGAGACAGTCCTCCACCAACTTCTCCAACATCAGTCCTTCCCACAGTCTGCAGTTCTTCACAAACTGCTCCAGCATGGGTCCCTCCCATGGGATGCCGTCCTTCAGGAGCAGCCTGCTCCAGCCTGTGTTTCCCCAGGGTCACAAGTCTTACCAGCAACCTGCTCCAGACTGGGCTCCTCTCTCTGTGGGGCCACAGGTCCTGCCAGGAGCCTGTTCCAGCATGGACTTCCAGTGGGGTCACAACCTCCTTTGGGTATCACCCTTCTCCAGCGTGGGGACCTCCCTGGGCTGCAGGTGGGTCTCTGCTCCCCCATGACCCTCCATGGCTGCAGAGCACAGCCAGCCTCACCATGGGCTGCATCATGGGCTGCCAGGGATGTCTGCTCTGCCACCTGCAGCACCTCCTCCCTCTCCTTCTCCACTGACCTGGGGGTCTGCAGGGCCATTCTGACATCTTGCCCTCTCTGCCTGGCTGCAATTTCTCTTGTCCAGGTTTTTTTTCCTCTTCTCAAACACGTTATCCCACACGTGCTACCACCATCACTGATGGGCTCAGCCTTGGCCAGCAGCAGGTCCATCTTGGAGCCAGCTGGCATTGGCTCTGTCAGACACAGGGGACCCTTCCAGCAGCTCCTCACAGAAGCCCCCCCTGTAGCCTCCCCCCTATCAAAACCTTGACAAGCAAACCCAATACAGGTTCCCACAAGAGATGGGACTGGCATTTTAAGAGGGTGAACAAAGTCCCACTTCACCTCCTACACCTGTGAACAGCACATGTTATTGCAGGCCACCATGAACCCTTGCCAGAGACAGACAGGGAAGTGGACAGCAGAAGCAAAAGTTCAATGCCATGGGGCTGTGCAGACATTATGCAAAGCAGGTGACTGCATACGCTGGTTTACTTTTGACTGGTCCTCTGCTGATTGAGTTAGCAGATAACACTCCAGCAGATACTGCAAAATACCTATTTACTCCCTCACTGTCCAGAGTATTGATATGACTTTATTCAGCCCAGATGGACAACAGCCTATTGCTAGACTGCTTTCAGTGCAGTAAGGTGTTTTCTGTCCTTTTTTGCTATTCAGCTTTTCCTACTGCTTCTTGGTGCTTTTTGGCTGTCTTAAACAACTTAACTTTACTCCGCTCACCAGCTGAGCCCATCATCATGGTATTTGAGCACTTTGGTTGCAGCATCTGGGCTCAGGGCTAGCAGTTACGGCCCCAGTCAATAGTATGACCATGTGACAGTCATACTAGTTCACACCCAAAACCTTTTTTGGCTCTATCACATCTGCCCTGAAGACAGAAACACTGCAAGATGTGATAGCCAGCACGTATCGTACTTGTACATTCATTATTAACTTCCCCTTAAATGGCTGGTTGGGATGGTCATATCCCTCTCGAAGGAGAAGGGAAGACAGCTCAGCTTGATGGGCCACAGACCAAATGCTGGAGAGGAAGCTGAGAATGAACTGGGATGTGACAGGAGGAATTTCCAGGGGACCAGAGAGGAATACGCAGTCTGATGCAGCTCAGTCGCCCCTGTGCTGGCTGCAACCCTGCCAAGGAGCAAGGGCCGGCCTACCAGGACTTGTTATCTTAAATAAACCTGTTTATTTTTATTTTTCCCTATATTAAAAATTACATTTCTCATTTGTGAATTTTTAACTCTAGACGTGTATGGGGTTATTTGAAAAGCTTTTCAATTATTCTTAGTATTTTTTGGGATAGGGATGTTTGCTGCAGAAAAACATCAGATCCACTTGAAGGCTCTAGTCAGCCTGAAGTCCTAGAACAGAGACATAGATCCTCTCTGAGTCCTTCCTGCTCCTGGCCAGCAGGACTTTAAGGATTTTCTAAATTGAAGGACACACTTTAATCACCTTTGGAAATGAATGCACATCTATTTTATGAAACTCCTTTGCATATTTGGCCTATATGAAATACTGTGGCAGTGCACACATGCATCCTCTGTGAGAAAAGGGTCTTTATTTGTACAGTCTCGCTCACTGGAAGCCTAGGCCACTCATTTTAGCATGAAAGCAAACCCCAAAGCACACCTCTGCACCACCAAACAAAACTCCCCTCCTAAAATTCTACCCAGTGCCTGCGCTAGAAGCATGTTTTAACCATGCTGCAATGCTAAATCAGCTGAAACTACCAACTGAACAGCACACACAGCCTCGAGGAAAACCCAGCTCCTGCCAGGGCTCTCGGGGCGCAGCCTGGATCCTCACTGGATCTCCCAGCTCTCTCTCCTGGATGCCGAGACACAGCCTGCAGTGCCTAGCAGGTCTGCTTGCAGAGGTGTTAAGAAACAATGCTGAAAAACAGAAGGCGGAGGGAAAAATGGGAAATGTGTCCAAAAGGAGAAACAGAGGGTAAGTGGTTAAGAAAAATGTTAGGCTCCGCTTGTGCTTGCTTTGTAATGGTAATAAACCAAGGAAAATGGGGTGAAAAATCAAGGGCAAGATGCACTGCCGTTTTTTGCCAGAAAGAGATAGCTGCTAATCAGCCTGACAGCTACTGAAGATTTATCTAGCAGCATTTTGTACAAGCTGAAGAAATGTATTTTTCTGGTTGCTGAATCCTTTCATCTTGCATCTCTCTGCAAGTACAGGCTTACACTCTGCCAAGTGCAGAGCACAGGAGCTCCAGCTCCAAGCTCAGCTTAACCTGCTGCCCACAACCAGCAGATGAGAAAATGGGTTAAGCCAGTCCTAGAAAATGGCAGTGGCCTCTGGGCCTAATCCAAAGCAAAGCAAACGGCTTTGCATCTTCCCTCATTTCACTGAGCTTTTGACGAAACCTTAAGTACACCCTTCCAAGAGGCCGCAGTGACACTGTGAATGATATAGTCTACTCAACTAGACGCAAAGCAATTCTGATTAATTTTGAATACATTTTTAAATGTAATATTTACAACATTTTCTCACTGCAGCATGCAGATAACATTGCCAGATTTTGCTTCTGCAGGTAGCTCTTGCATGTTTTCTCTCTAAATCTACGCTCTCTGTGCTTCTTAGACTCTTGCTGAATTCCTGGGAGTACAGGAAGGGCAGTGTCCAGCATACTGCAGAAGAGGCTCACAGAGGTGGGATCTCTTTTAAGTATTCTCAGGTACTCAGCAGTGAGCACAAGGGATTGTCTATCTATAATTTTGGTACTGCAGTATTTATCCCAGTTCAGAAGCAAGCACAAGTCACTCCATCCCTAGCATGACCTCAGGACTGCCAGAAAAAAAACAACCAGTACTGGTGTCAGCAGCTTTAGACTAGAGTGCACACAGGAAGGTCTGAACCAGATTTGGGGTACACCTCTGCTCCAACTTCAGACCGAAGGGTGAAATCCAGTACAAGTCCCATGGCTGCCTGAGTGCAGGACAGTGCTGGCAAGCTCGTACAACAGTCTGAGCTTGAGCAGAACCTCACCCCATGGGGTGTACTTTTAACTCTTTACCATGGACTTCAAAACAGTCCAGAGGCACGTGCACACCTCATCTGTTGCCCTTGAAGTTTTGAGCCTTCAAAGTTCACCTTCTCACAGATTAGCCCTTTCTGGGGGAAGCTGAGATCCTCACGTAATTGCAGCCTCTAGAACCACGCAAGAACCAAGCCTCTAGAACCAAAAGAGCCCCACGCAAGATCAGAGTGGGGAGGCATGGGAAGAGCCACAGTAGGGCTGGGTGGTAGCCTGAACCACCTCCACACCCCTCTCCCCACACCGTCCCACTCTTCTGCCCTGCACCCTCATCCTTCCCCTCTACTTTCCCAGTCAGCTCATGCTCCCGAGCATCCTTCCTGCCAGCAGAGAGAGGTCTTGGGCAGCAGCACGGGGCTGCAAAGACAGGCCCTCCCTTGGCACACCTCATTCCAGGGCTACAGCACCTGGTAAAAAGGTTTTCTTCAGCCAGGTGTGCAAGTATGCTAAAGTCCCCGCTGAACACCGGGCTTGCTGCAGAACACCACTAAGAGCCCATCAATCTTCCTCCTCCAAGGTGAAAGGGAAGGATAAATGGCTTCATGAAAACAGCCAAATTAAAAAACAACTACACTGATCAGCTACAATGATGCTCCTACCTCATATCCTGGGCCACCCTAGAAGGGATGCGATATGTGGATAAATCCCACAGGGATATATATTTTGCTGTGTTGGGGTTTTTTTTTTTGGTGTGGGGTTTGTTTGTTTGGGGTTTTTTTGGTTGTGGGGTTATTTCCTGTTATTATTTTTAGCCTCGTTATTTATCAGCACATTTCTTTTATTTCAGTACGTGACACTGGAAGTGACTTTTAAGGAAACGCAGCCTGACTTCAAGGGTAAGCCATGTTTCAGGAGGAATGTCTGCGCGCAGGCAGCTAACACGTGCGCATGGGAGGAAGCCAGCAACCTGCTGTCCGCATCAGGCACTGACTCCATGTCACATAGCTCACAGCCACATTATTTTTCTTCAGCATATTACTGAGTAAAAACAAGATGTGGTGTTTGAGGGATGTGAACAGGAGGGTTGTACGGACCTTTGATACACCGCTTTCATGTTTGATGTTGAAAGCAACAGAATTGCCCGTCAGCCAAGGGGGAATTTCATTCCTTATTTATCCCACTATCTTCTTCTGTCTGATAAAAGCACAGTGAAATCTAACCCCTCATTAATGCATTCCATGAAACTGAATGCATTTGAACGTTGACAGCTGACAAACAAAAACCCTGTTTTTTTGAAAGCACAATTTAACAATAGCCAAAAATAAATACCTTTTTCCTACACAGCAATGCCAACATGACTTCATTATAAAGCAGAGCGATCATCTTCAGGGGTGAAAGCATAACGCTGGCTTAGTGCCCATGCAATTCTTGCTTCCTCTGCTAAGACTCCCAGTCAACAGGCAACCACCAGGATGGTGAGGTTTATGTGAACATCCATCTATTGGGAGGTAGACCAAGACTAAAATCCCATTTTGTGTGGTCAGGAAAACATAACTACTGCTGAGTAGGTACGTCTTGGTAAGGGTGGCTCTGCGGTAAAAAGGATGTTATCTACTTCTAACATGCTTTCAGATCCTTGAAAGCAAAATTTCCTGAAATTCATTATGACCTCCTTAAGAACATTGCCCTGGTGTGCTGAATGCAAACACTCATCACATCACAGAAGCAGCCCCGGTAATGGTGGTAGCATCCTAGATAATTAGGCCTGATTTGCTGCTGAGCAATCATATTATCAGTGTCCAAAGAAGTGTATCGTAGCAGCACTTTTTTTTTTAAACCAACCTTGCAAGTAAGGACATTTTATCTTGGAAGAGCTGATAGCAGGAGGAATGTCTATTGCATAAGGTAAAACCCAACGATAATGTTTAACTCTCACGCACCATCTGAAAAAATAAATTCTCCTCATATATTATTTTAATGAAGATGCTGGTCTCAGAGAAGCGAATAGATCTATAGATAACAGGCATCTGGCAAAGGACATACCCATTGTCATTTACAGGCTTATCCTAACGGAAAAGAACTATTCCAAATGGCATGTAATTAGAGAAGAAGGATGCAGAGCCTAACCAGTCATTACTGTAACAGCAATTTGCCATAGTGTGTGATTAACCTAAGAAAGGCACAATGATGATTTCACCATGTCTGCTCTTGCCTCCTGGCTATCAGAAACACAACTAATGTGAATAAAGGACTGGCAGCTGAAACAGCTATCACCGTGGCTTTTTTCTTAAGAAAACCCCAAAAAAATAAAAAACACACAGTTAAAAATATCTTGCCTTCTTCCTGCCACCACCTCAGCAGTTGCTTCCTGTCCCTTCACGTTCTCACTTTGCTCCTCTGCTATCTGTCATTGACAATAAGAGCAGTAAAAAGAACAAAATAATCTCCTTAGTAAACCGCCTCCTGTGAAACACCTTCTCAAAAAAAAAAAAACCAAACCCAAACGAAGACAGGAAGCGCCATGCTCAGCCACTTTTTGTGTGATGTATTGAGGCTCTGCAGGAAACCAAATGGCTGCAGGCTGGGAGCCTTCAGTGCTCAGAGATAAAATCGGAGCAATTCAGTGGTATCTTTACAATGCCAGTAAATGCTCTTTTGAGGGCAATGACTCACACCTGTACATCCCACTAAGGACTCTAACCTGCTCACCTTGGTCACACCAGCTTACGATACAACTTCAGTGGGACTGTTAGCGAAAAGCTGTCATCTCAGTCTCAGACTTTTTTTTTTTTTACTTGAGGCTATATGCCTTATTTTGTTAAACATTGACCCAGGTGCAATTGGACCAAACCAGAGACCAGAGTCTCATTTGTTATTTTTTTACCTAATGAGGTTCAGCATGTGGGACATGGGGAAGGCAGAAGGTGCTAACCAACCAGGGACAGGATAACACATCCTAAATGTCACCTTCCAACGCCAGGGAAAATTACACTTGTCATGTACTGCAGCCAGTTAGTGACACCATTATTATTTATATCCAGAAATGACAGAACAGCCTAACCCAATACACAGCACTGCAGCCATGTGAGGGCTTCCAATCACTTGACACTAATGAAGGCAAATGCTAAGACAGGAACATGTTGGTAAAATATTACACCTATAAACCTGTGCTGGTTTTGGCTGGGACAGAGTTAATTTCCTTCACTGTAGCTAGTACAGGGCTATGCTTTTAATTTGTGTGGAAAACAGTGTTGGTAATACAGGGAGCAGTGCTTACACAGTGCCAAGGCCTTTTCTGCTCCTCACCCCATCCCACCAGTGAGTAGGCTGGGGGTGAACAAGAAGCTGGGAAGGGACACAGCTGGCACAGCTGACCCCAACTGACCAGGGGGATATTCCATCCCACGTGACATCATGCTCAGCATATAAAGCTGGGAGAAAAAGAAGGAAGTGGAGGGACATTCAGAGTGATGGTGTTTGTTTTCCCAAGTGCCCGTTACAGGTGACAGAGCCCTGCTGTCCTGGAGATGGCTGAACACCTGCCTTACGATGGGAAGTGCTGAATGAATTCCTTGTTTTGCTTGGCTTGCATACGTGGTCTTCGCCTTTTCTAATAAACTGTCTTTATCTCAAGCCACGAGTTTTTCCACCCTTACCCTTCCAATTCTCTCCTCCATCCCACAGTGGGGGACTGAGCAAGCAGCTGTGTGGTGCTTAGTTGCCAGCTGGAATCAAACCACAACAAAACCACACCATGTCTTCTTCAGTCTCCACCCAGAGCTGACAGAATGCATTGAAAGATACTCCTGAGAAACCTCCCAGATGACAGCGACTGACTCCGTGGCAGACCTGATCAGATAAAATAGAGAGAAACTAATTGTTCTCGCTCTTGGCTTAGAAAAAGGAGGTGCTAGCACTGATACCAACTCAGCATTGGTAAAAAAAAAATCAAGTCCCAAGCCTTACCTGACTCTGAGTCCTGCAATTCACTCTATAACCAAAGTGCTCTTCAGGACAAAAGACAGGCTCCCCATCCACCACAGGGATGTGCTTGAACAAGGAGACTGCAGTGCTTTCCCTGGGTGAAGAAGCCAACTCAACCACCAAGTCACTCCCTCGACACCTCCGCCTTCCTGCAGCACAGAAAAACACCAACAGCTGTGCTGTACGAAGGCATATTTTAGGAACAACTTGCTATTTGCAGTCTATCCCACAGGTGTCTGATGGTAATAGCTTTTCAGAATTGCCCTTGTGGGCACGCCAGGGGTGTAAAAATCTCTCATGCTAACAATCGCAGGAACCATCCTCCCTTCTATTAGAATTGTCTCCTAACAATGGCTTATTCAAAACGTGTTTTTATCCTTAGATTCAATGTGCTTCCATCCTTCCAGCCCCAACAAGAGGGACTAAAGTACCCAACTGCTTGCAGCTTTTTATACTAGGTTTTAAGTGTGGATTTTTCACAGGCTTAAGAATAATTACATTCTCTGCCTCTGAATTCTTAAAAAAATCACAATACTCATAAAACAGATCCTTATTTAGTGTCTGAGACTTGGGAAGCCCAGTCTCTGTTCAGAACCAAACTAAACCCAGAAATACTTCCTCAAGACAGCAAATATTTAAGATATGGTAATGCAACATCTTGAAACCAGTTCAATAAAACATGCCAGAAACAGAGACCCAGCATGTCTTATTTTGTAAATCCTTTCAAGGCTAGTAATAACATTGGGAGTCAGTTACTGGAATCATCCTAACCCAAAGCTTTGTCTGTTGTGACATGGCTCAGCCGTATCCATACCCTGGACCTCTGCAAGGCCACGATGGCTTACACCAGCTAATGCGCCATCCCCACCCCTGTTGAGGGCTGGGTTTTTCCAGAGCTAGAGTTCAAGGTTCACACTGAGCCTAATGCTGGGCATACCTCTTCTCATTTCTTCTGCATTTAGGGCAAGCATATTTACAGTTCCATTTATCAGGTGACTGAAGCAACTGCAGGCACTGGTAAAAGACATTAACTTTAACTCTAATCACTGTCCCACAGGACGATTGCCAAATTGGTTAAGAAGTGTAATTAGCATTAATTAAAATGACAGCTCAAACAAGATATATCACATCTGGGTTTAACAAAGTCTCAGGTTTACTGAAGCTGCCTGCCTTGGCCACCTGGACAAGCCCAAACGAGACAGCCCCATGGGCAGCATGACTGGCACTCACTGTGGCAGCTGCCCCTCCAGCTCACCTTCACGTATGGTGAAGCTACAGGCTTTTCAAGCTACATGGTACAAAAACAGAACATGCCCCCAAGCATTAAAATAAAATTAAAAAAAAAACCCCAACAAAACAAACAAAAAAAACCCACCACCAACCCAAACACCTGCATTTATCACCTAACACCCAGATCCTCACATCAGGCTGCATTCCTTTTTACTCATCTTCGGAGCCGTTCTAGCTGCCCCGCTCAAGCTGCCGGCATATTTAACCTGCAAATCTTAGAAGTGAGCTGAGGTCAGGCTGTACCGTGCTAGGGCACAGCTGTGTGCGAGCAGGGCTGCATGACAGCTTTGTCCTCGCTTTTAAGTCAGCTGGAGTGGAAGCTGGCAGGGTGTAAAACAGGATCATTCACAGCTTAGGGCTTAATTACTGGACTCACATTGAACATAGATGCTTCGTGCACAGAGGCATACTTGAAGGAGCAAGAAAATACATGGCAACCTTAGAGCCAGTATGAAAATCCAGACAAGATTTTTTTTACAGGACCTTCTTGAAAATAAGCACTAGACACTTCAACAAGTGACAGCTGTGGATGCACGGTAGGCTTCCTACCACAATTTATTTTTATTGTCATACTGTTTATGGATACAATTTTTATTACCACAAACGACGCATACATATGTGATTGCAGACAGACATACATATGCACATAAAATTTGATAGATGCTAACATAAAAATAGTCATCTAGCCTAATCTGGGTGATTAAAACTAGACACTGAAATCAGAGGTCCGATTCTCCAAAGTGCTGAATACCCAGAAATGCCAGTAAAACCAGTGGGAGTCAAAAGTTGCTCAACATTTTTGAAAATACAGTTTCTTTTGTTCCTGTTCTTACCCAAGAAATGCCAGAAGGCCCTAACATATTCTGCCATTTTGCTGGATGCTACACGTGAGCACGGAGACACTAAACATTCATAGCTTAAGCATGCAAGATATAGAGCAGAGGTCGGGACCAGCACTTTTCCTGCCTCTTCTTTAGAGGCTAACACAGATGGAGATCACTGAGTAAACTAGGCAACAGTGTCTAATGCCAGTGATTTAACTACAGAACACTTCTCCTACACATCATCATCTTCTAGTAAAAACTCTTTGCAATCACGAGCACAGGAATCTGGCTTTAGACATCCACCGCTGAAACACTACCAAAAAATACTCAAAGGGGTGTCTTGCCCCTGCATGACTACTGCCATACAGCAAGTCCTGAACCTATAAAGAAGTGAAGCAGACACTGGTACCTCTGTTAAAGCACAAGCTAGAAAACCAAACAAGCGTACAGAATATGCTGCTGCCAGCATTTGTAAGGAAAACACCCCAAACACCACAAAACCACACCTTTAAAGCTGAACAAGCAAAGGATGTTACTCACTAGGGAGGCCATCCACCCAAGAAAAGTACTAACAACCACCACAAATCTCTAAGTGTTCACGGAAGGACGTAAGCACTTTTGGAAAAAGCTCTGTTAATGCTCTTACTCTTCAGAAAGCTTGGGCTGGGCATGGGGTCAGATGTGGCATGCACATTTGACAAGAAAGAGGAGGACATCCAGTGTGAAGAAGGCAGCAGGCAGTAAGATACTGAACAAGCAGCTCTAGTCAGTTACCTTTTTTTCTTCTTATAGGTGAGCTGCTTCTTTTGCAGAAAGCAAGGCTGCCAATTTGTTGTGAATGACTCTTCCAATAAACCTGCAGCCCGCGTGCTTGAGCAAGGGGACTCTGAGCAGACCAAGAATGAATGAAGTAGTATGTGGGCAGGGAGGCATACTGGGTCAGAAGATCAAGTAAGTCCAGGCTACAAAGCTAGGAAACTAAGAGCAATTGATCAGGTATTGCTTGTATAACTGTATTATCAAAAATTCAGGTCCCACTCCAAGAAACTTGGCTGGTGTTAAGGCCTGCACCTTCCCCTCCATCCCGCTCAACTGCTGGTCAGCATGGTCCAGGTAATTCCCATAGCTTGATACTCACTACCTCAGCTCTGCTCCCTCATCTACTTACTAACAACTCTAAACCATGGGTTTGGGCAGCCACAGGAAAACTCTTGGGTTTGTTCTACTCCAAGTCAACAGGAGAAAAACATTTTCTGCAAATGCAGACTGCCACAGGAGGTGGTTCACGAGAGAGATGTTTGGTTAGTGATACAGATGGGCTGGAAAATCCCCCATCACCACTTCAAAACTCACCCTTTTCCTTTCGCAGGAGGACAGGAAATGCGTTCTTTTCATCTAATGTGTGTGGGCTTTGTCCATTATTTTAAGGGAAAAGCCGCAAGCCCTGAAAATCCATTAGCCCTCTGGTCTTCTCTCTGGATAGCAACTAGAGTTGCTCAGCTGTTGAATTTCAAGGTTAGCGTGCCTCAGTCCTAAGCTTCTCCCACAAAACTGGAGAATGAGGCTAAATGCTGATCCTAGGAACAACAGGCTTCTCCCACGTCGACTCAATGACTGTATTCCATCTATAAGACTGATCTATCTCTACAACTGCTGGGTAAGGCAGGAAGAGGTAAGAGGTGAAAGCTGCTCTTTCAGAAAGAGGAAGATGTCCAGGAGAAAGTAAGTTGGTTGTTCCATGTGCTACAGAATCTTTTGGCGCTCTGCCTCCTGGACCTAGGCTTGAATGCTCTTCCAGCACTGATTCCCCATCTGTCGCTTACTCTGTGCTCCTTGCCAGACCATTTCACAGCTTCATATAGCTCAAGGCCAGGAAACTGTTCATAAGAAATGATGTTTTTAAATCATATTTTGCACCATGGTATAGCATCCTTTTGAAAGACAATTTTAACACTGCTGAAATATTTGTGGTGGTGACCGTGTTCCTGCCACCTCATGTTGAATGGTCAACTTGAACATTTTAAGCATTGCTCTGTCTTTCTATGTTTCTGATGGGTATTTTTCCCATTTCCTCATTTTCTTTTTTTTTTTTGAAATGGGTTAGGTCTTTTGCTTTCAATGGGTGACTAACAGCACAGACTATTCAAAAGCTGCTCTCTGACTATACAGAAAGTATTTTTCTTTGTATAGGGACATAGGAAGCAAAAAAGAAAGCAAATAGACAACTAAAAAAATGCGTATGTGCAGAAGGGGAAAGCCCATTTTGCCAAAGACTGCCCTCTTTTCAGTCACAAACAGGAAGCGCACTCTCAAGAAAGGCACAATTAGTCATTAAGTGTATATGACTGATTAACCATTTCAACCGTCAGTAGCAAATAACTTCAAAGCAAGACTAGGTGACTACAGGAGATTTATCCCAATTAAATTCTGGTCATGGTTGTCAGCTCAGGAGCCCATGGATGAAATTCCACATGCAACACACAAAGTCAGCCTTCAAGAGGGGAAGGAGACATGGAAGAATACTGCATTAGTTCAAGGGGTAATACATATTTTCATGTGCATTTCTTCTTCAAAACGCTCTCCAAAACTAATAGGTCCACCCCAAAACACATTTAACTGTCTTTAACTCCCCTGTGCAAAAGCTTAACGAGAGCCACCACACGTTGTACTAGGAAACAGGTACTTTTACACTCTTGTCTCCCTTCAGTATATGAGAAGTTGAATCATTAACCACTCAGAAAAAGGTTCAAAGAAGCATCAGGAAAACTGCAGGAAAGTGATCAGGACATTCCTTTCTGCAACCAGACACAGAACTGACAAGGTCATGACAAGACCTATTCAGTGTCTTTTTCTCTATAAATTTTCTACCACTCTCACCCTTCCCAAATTCCATGATAGTAAGCTATTGCAACAAAGCGCTGCCTAGAAAACTCTGGGTTTGAAACCTTCTGCACAGTGCACTGCACCCATGCAAAGCACATTGGAGATGGGTTCAGGATTTGCAGAAACCCTGGTACAACCAAACTTTTAACTCTTGAGAGTTCACTGTCATCATTATCCGCTCTTTAGGGTGGCAACATTGCTCTGCACAAGCCAGAATTATTTCAGAACCATCACTAAAGACTGTAGAGGACAAGTATTTCAAAGAGCATGCTTCTGGCTGGTTGAAGTACCACAGCTAAATATTCTGTCCATTCATCTCCACCTCATCTGCCCTAAGTTCATTCTGAATCAGCTGCCTAAAATAGGATGACTGAAAAGATGATGTCGTTTGGCTTCACGACAGAATGGCAATTATGGTGTTTGTAATAATTTCATATCAACTTAATATCTCTCATTATATAACAGCAGTAGAAGGTCAAATTTACACCTCATATAAACTACAGCAGCTCCATTAATAGGCTTTGCATCAAAGGAATTACAGCCATTAACTGCAGGGTCAAATTTCACCTGTCTAATTGTTTTCCTTCTGAGCAGCATGTTAGCTGCTGACTCTGATTTGGTTTTACAATAACACACGTGGCTTTCATTGCCAACTAGCTGAAGTCATGTGGTGGTTAAAGACTACTTTGATTGTTGAAGTTAGATTATAAATCACATTAAGAAAGAAGAAAGGTTTCAACAGACAAAATAGGAGACAAACTGGGGCTGAGTAGGTGGGATTCATTAGTCACTAGAAGGCAGCCTCTGCAACTGGAGAACACCACCACGTGGGTTGTCTTGGAGCATCTGTACAGATGGAACTGATGATTAACAGCACATAACACTTGTTACACAGCTTCCTACTTGAGATCATAGCATTAGAAGTGTAATGTAATTCAAGCTTGCTTTCCTGATAGATACTTAACAAAACTATTATTAGCTTTGTCCTTCTTAATTTTCTTCTCCTAAGGCGTTCTGAGGAGCGACTCAAACAGAAATTGTGTGGGCTCTCTCCCTGTCATCTGCGTGTTTGGGTTGGCTGCTGATAGGAACGTTGGCTCACATTCCTGCAGGCATATTGATTTGGATATAACAGACATACAAATAGCCTACATATAGGAATCTAGCACTGAACCCCCCTGCTGTGTGCTAGCTTATGAATACATTCAGTCCACTCATCTTCTCGTTAGGGAGCAAGTGTGAGTGTGCTTATTGTCCATCTCTTGGGCAAGCCTCCTGCCACCTTCTTACCTCTGCCAGCACGGAACACTGCAATTCTAAAATAGGTCATTTTATTATGAAAATATATTTTCCAAGCAATATGCCCTTGAGGCCCTTCACATTAAGAACGTCTTTTGAACTGGATAAATACTCTTCTGCTATTTCCCAATCTAAACTGCACATGTTTCTATGGTAATGGCTGAGCATGGCCCAACTGGACCATGGTCTAGTCTAAAAGTAGACCATTAATACCAGAGTATTTCTGAGGGAAGGCTCCCAAACCCTGTGATACGATATTATCTGCTTTTATTGCACTGTGGACAGTGTAAAGTGGCCCCATGACTTGAGGTTTGAATTGCTCCCTTTAAGGTGATGTATACACTGAACCCAGCCAGGTAAAGGTAAAAGACCCCTCTCCTCACCAAAGGGAAGGCCATCTCTCTGTTAGTTTCTATGCCTGCTATACACAGGAGGAAACTGCTTGTCCCTTCCATTTCTGCGGCATCAAGCTAATCGAGACTTAAACAATCAATAAAGGCAGGATTAATTCCTAAGTGCCAAAAGCACAAGCAGCAAAATTAATGAAGTTAATCCTTCTATAATACCCATTCGTTAAAACCTTCCTCTGCATCTCCTGATTGACCTTGCCTGACTTATCAGAAAATGAATGAACAGCTTTTATTCTTCAGTCATAGTGTGCAAGTACATCCCCATGCATTTCTAGCATCATTAGCACATGGCCCACACTACAGGCTGAATTTAGCCCCATGACCCCTGTGTTCTCAGGCATGAGATAAACAGCACAAATTCCGTATAGTCCTGGCCTGAAGTCACAACGCGCAGGTATGGGTCTTCCAAGTCTATACAGCCCTTGGCTGAGGTAGGTGAAAGCATATTTGCAACTAGTAGTGCTCATGCTTATGGCATGAACAGGTTTATTTGAAGGACTGGACAGCAGGCAGGGGCCCAAAACCCTGGTCACTGTATTCTGCTGTACCATGGGCTGGGGTGACCCTTTGAAATACCGCTTACCCTTTCTGTGAAAATACCTTTGGTCCTGCAAGTAAGAATTGACAAATGGTACCACAGCTGCATTTTGTAATTGGGATTCCATCCAGTCTGCAGGGACAGGTAAAGGGTACATTTATTATTCAGAGTACTCAGACAGGGGATCTTATAAGGCTACTTTTTAGCTTGAGCAGAAATCTGGGTTCTCAAACTCAGGCAGACTGTCATAGCCTGTTTACTGGCTTTTAACAGGTACTCCCTAATTACTAACCTCAAGGAGAGTATTAACATTTTCTTTTAATAAATAAGGAGATGCCATGATGTGCTGCAGTCTTATAAGAAGTTCAGCACTTGTTGTGAAATACCAGCTTTTCAGGGTGGAATAATTCTGTCATCTTGTTTCCATACAGCTCTGCTCACAGTATCATCTTTCTGACAAACATTTTAGCACCTTGCTTCTAACCCCTTCCTACACCCCCCAGCATGCTTATTATATTTTATCATTTTCCTAATGACTCATCTCTAAAGCCGAGTCTTTCAACTGTGTGAAGTTTTTTGTGAAACTGATGCTTCAGAGGAAGGAGAGCGACATGAATGATAATGACCCTTCAGTTCATTAAATACTAAGGGGTGATTATCCTTCAGCATTTTCTAGCCTAAGGGCTAGCTAACTGCCCATTAGGCAGACTGCTTCTAGGAGAGCTGAGCTGAGAAGATTTATAGGACTTTTTACACCTCTCTGCTTTCTGAAGTTGGGAACTGATGATCTCTAGTTCATTCCTCAGTGCCCAAAGGACATCCTAAAAGCTACTCTGAATTGTAGCTCCAGTAGTCTAAGTAAATGGGGACCTGCTAAAGTGCAACAATGCCCTTTCCACATCATCTTTGCTAGGAGATTTCCCATCTCGTCCGTTCAACAGACTTACCAGATTTACTCTGCTGTTCAACCCTGCTTTTGGAAATACTCCATGGCCAGATGGGGGGTCCTATGGAAAGGGAGGGACTGTTCCCTGAACACCTGCCAGACATGCTACATGCCAAGATCACACTGGCAACACGCTGGAGGTAAAGCACCAGTCCTTGAACCTCAACACGTTTTACAGTTTCTTTACCAAGGCAAAATGACTGCCCAAAGGTAGAAAACCAAAAGCCAAACTACCTGAAACTGATTAAGGGACTCTGCCCACCACTCTGGTACCAGAGAAACCATGCTCCAGCTCTACTACAAACAGGACCACTCACCTCTTCAAAAATCCATGTAAAATCAAGTTAGTAACCAGTCTACTGTTCTTTTCCTTTTCTGTTCCACCCAGAAAAAAGAAAAAATCCATCCATCTGAAATTTATACCCAACCACATTACTATTTTTATTTGTTTTGCACACAAATGTTAATGAATTGGCTCCTGTTTACACAAATTTAAGGTAACATAAGATCCTTTGCTACTCTATGTTGGAAATTCCCACTGTTCCCATGATAACACCTTGACTGATTTTCTAAGATTTCTAATTATTTTTCCCCATGGAACAGCAGGTCTATTCCTGTAAGTAAAAAGGGGGCCTGAAGCCAGTGGAAAATTTCCCAGTTAAATCTTGACTGAGTTCGTTGCCATCATTTGAGAAGCCATTGCTTTTTATAGTATCCTTTTAAGATTAGTCACAATGTAGCATAGTATTCATGTCCCCTATTTGAATTTGTCTTTTTGCATGAAAAGCAGTAAAAACAAATTGCACAGCACCTTGTTTCATTTTGTCTTTTTTTTGTTGCTTGTTTGTTTTCCCCTTTTAAAACCTGAGCTTTTTATTTGTTTGTGCATTAGCATCACTGGGAAAGATTTTCACCACTAGAATGCAATCTGGGATCCTGATCACAGTAACCAATATTCATCCAACTTCCTCCAAAGAGAAAAAACCCACCCCCACATATGCACATAGAAAGCCATCCTGTTCTTTGGGACAAAACACCCACTGGTAATAATTGCATGATGATTGTGATGAGCTGACGATATTAATTACCATCACCAAGCTATGGCAGAATCTCAAGATACAGGTGTCACAGACAGAGTTCAAGGGAACATTGATTAGTCTCCAAGATTTTTGGAAACACCCGGTCCATTTAGAAGGAAAAAAAAAAAAAATCAGAAAAAAGGCTAAATCATAAATTCTGCCAAAGCTAAGTATTTGGTTATTACTTTCTGCCTATGATATGCATATATTGTTTTTTTCAAACAATAAGAATACATCGCTTCTGACTGCAAGCTCTTGGCAAGCAACCTCTCGTACACTAGCTACTTCAGTCCTCCTCTATGCTTCCACTGAACTAACACATACTTGTTGCTAACTGAACTACTTTGTTGGCTCTTGCCAGACTTCGCTAGACTACCAACCCTTCAGAAACCACTGCTCCTCCCCCACCTTTGTGTGTGCGCATTAACGTACATGCACACAAATGAGTCACATATTAATAACGTACAAACTCTATGATCGATCCACAGACATATATGAATGATTTTAAACGTAGTACTGCTGCTGTTTCCTGGATCAGAAATCCACCAGACTGCAGTGGAGATTCCCGTCTAGCAGTGTGCTTCGTATCTGTTTTACCATAGCTGAGTTTGTTTCCTTAGCAGTGACTGTGAGGGTTGCCAGAGAGGGAGACAAGAAATATCTCTGCTCAGAATATACTTTTCTTATGATCCTATTCCAAAAAACTTCTCCACTCCCTCAGCAGGATATTTTCGTCTCCAGAGCTAGACAGTGATACAACTTAGCTTGGAAAATGAGTTGTCATCATTTGCCGAGTGATAGAAGCTTTGAGAATCTGTTAGATACAGACACTAGTCATGTGTAGGGATGCTATTAGTACAGATATTAATAGTTTAACAAAGCACTGGGGTGACCGTTTGTGTCCCCCTCAACTAACTCCTCCTTGTCCTTCTAAGACAAGTAACTATTTTCAGAGGGAGGACACACAAAGAAGCATACAAACTCAACTGTTATCACCCCATTTCATTAATGTATAACACAGTAAAATGAACAGTAAAAGTAACGGGTGTTGCTAACAATGACAACAGACGTAATAAATGCAGACTCACGTTGCTGGATCATTGAAAAAGTAACATGAGCTGGTTCATACCGGCTGTGGTGATAGCTACCTTACCTCTTCCCAAGTTTTGTAAAATAGGATCATGGAGATGGGAGTAAAAAGAATAATTCAATCTGTCCTCTGTGGGCATGCCTGTAGCACCCTGACAGGAGCTTTACAGCAATGCATTGCCATATTTGTGATTGTTGGCATTCTTCCCTCCACTTATTTTCCCGAAGTACACGTCCACTGCTGACAGAGGACAAATCAGCGCAAAATGATACTTTGCTGGTTCCTCGTCATTACTCCTTTTTGCCTCCACCTTTCCCTTTGCCTCTCTTCCCAACACACAGCATGGAGTTGCAAGTGTTGGTGTTGTGTTCTTTCCATATTTACTCAGCAGTGTGCTGACACTTCTGCCCTTTCAGATCTGTTGCCAATTTACAAACGTGAACTCTTAGCCATGGACTCCAAGAAAATTTTTCAAGTTGCATGATTTGTAACTGATCATCTGTGATTAAAAATTTGCCTTAGTTTCTATACAACTGTTACTGAGTTCAAAGTCCACGTATATATTAAAACGGATGTATGTAGCCCTTTTCTATTTTTACGGTTTGCAATAGTGAACCATGCTCAGCTATGCTTTTCCTACTTGTCATGGTTTAAAGGGTATTCAGAACATACCCAGAACCTGTTTTCCCCCAGTAAATGTTACTGATCTTTGTTTTGTTCTGACTCTTAAGAAGGTGATGCTTACCTAGAGGATCCAATGTGCAAGACCGAATCTGGGATCAGTTTAGACATCTTGTCACACAGTATCAACGCTTTGAGTAGGGCACCCAATTTGTATCCAAGGTTACTATGGAAACAATCCTGGGTGACATCTGTAACATTTCTAATTTTCCATAACAATATCAGAGTACTGCTAGCAACAACACAACTAACTTTAAAGAATTGTGCACAAATAGAACCAGTTCATAACCCTGCAGGGCAGGTATCAAAGTTTTATCAGCTGTGAAGACATTACAAGCTGTTAGATAATATCAGGTCTTAATCCAGGATTGCTCTTAAATCCACAAAGTCAACAGGTTTAACCGATATCCCACTTCTGCCTTTACTGAGGGGGCTGTGAGTTAAGAAATGACGTGCTGCTAGAAGCACAGCCACACAAGTTACAAAATTTCGCTGTCTGTAGCTGTAAGACAAGGAGCAGCTTGCTTTTACTCCTACATCAGTGACGGTTTCAGAAAATTGGAGGCAGTGTTGTTCTTAATATAATCAGGTTCTCCTTAGCTTTGACTGCATCTGATGGAGAGGGTTTATGTTGTTAAAAATAAAGGTGGCACTAACAGTTGTAGGACCCAAATCTGACAAATTTTACTACTGCAAACACATTTTGCTAATGAAATCCACCTAACTCTACCCTAGCACTTGCTTGACACTCTTCAGCTGACACTCATAAAAATACTGTGTGTCCTGGCCTTCTAGGATTAACAGCCACTGTTCTTCATGCTGGACTGACACAGGATGGGCATCATAACTCAAGAATGTGTAAGTTCCAGACACCCTATGGAAACATACGCATGCTCTTCTGATGCAACCTTGAGAAGGGAAAGTGTATGTTGGAAAAACTCAGATAGATTAGCCCAGTTTGGGGGAAGAGAAGCTGCATTTGAGGGAAGATGAGGGAAGATACCTCCCAGGTATGAGGGAAGATACCTCCCAGGTAATAAAGTTTCAAGATTTAATATCTGGAGCAGGTTGGGGATACACAATTATATAAACAACTGATAAACAACTCCTAAGATGCTGACACCAGCCTGTAGAAAATTCACCACAGTTCTATAGCTCATAGGGTTACTTCTATTCAATAAGATGTGATATCTGAGCTCACTAATGCTCTTCAGAGCTTTTAAGGGTACCTCATTCACCCATCACTGTTTATACTTAGTGCAAACTTTTGTATAGAAGTATTTTCAGGTACTTGAAAAGAAATGCAAAAAGTCCTTTGTGAAATTTCAAGAAAGCTCTATGTCCTGACACTTTAGTCATTACATTATCAGAACATACTTTTTCTTAATTTAACACTTTGAAGACAATTATACCATTCTAAAGGCTGAAACCTGCCACCTTCATTCATGCAAACAAACCTTACCCACAAGGATCATCACCTCATTTCCTTCATGGGATGGTCTGCAAGTACAAGTAAGGTCTTTAAATTCTGGACCTTTCTTACATCACCCTCTCTCAGTGTGCATTAAGTGCTCAGACAGGTTAAGTCAAGGTGCTTACCCATCCCACTCAGCCCCATCCCCTCCTCAAAAAAAATCTCCAAAAACCAAACCCTACAAAAAAGCCCACTTCAAATAATTTTATTCTTTTCTACCAACTCCCACAGCAGGTGCCTTCAGACTAACTCAATCTCATCCTTTCAGTCCCCATTGAGCTGCTGGAAAACTTGAGAACATCCTGTCAAAAACACCCACTGCTGGCCCATACTCTCAGACACTGTGCTTCCTTAAAGAGAGCTATAAATCCAGGCTTAAGCACACTTCAGAGTAAGTTAAACCCACAAAATTCAAGTTAAAGATTTGCAACATAACGACAACATATGTATCAGCCCAAGACACCGTACCCAGCAGTGGGATTTACGGATCTGTTACACAGGAAAGCAAATCTCTCTTACCAACCCTCGGAGGCACAGCTGCTGGAAAGCAGTTACGAAACCAATTCAGTGTAATGGGCACTTTCAGTCTGCAGTTTGTGTATTACTCACGGTAACTTCTCCCCCAGTAAACTTCAAATAACTTTAATGCTACCAGGAAGACAGACAGTTTTAGCACAGAGGTCCCAGAAAAAAACCTCAGCTGACTTCTAGAGGGAGAAGCAGAGCTCTATCATTCTTCCTGATGAGTCCTGCAGACTCCCTGGAAGTGAAGTGATAGGAGGTAGGAAAAATCCATTTAATACAGGCAGTTCCAAAGTCATGCATGTAGGAAGGTTTAATTTAAACGCCCCTTACAGGACAGGCTAACAGCTTCTGAGAAAACCCTGGCTTGCGAAGAAACACAGGGATCACTGCAAGTAACGAATGGAACATAAGTTCCCACCGTGTAGTCGTGGGAAAGAAGAGCTCGTACCATTGGGTGAATAGACAGGGGAATACTGCGCACGAGGTTATTATCTCCGCACGTGACATTAACGAGAGCCTTCCTGGAATCCACTGTGCAGGGCCGGTGGCCAGCGAGGACAACAGTGGAGGCTTGGAGAAGAGGGTTTCTCCTCCTGCATCTGCATTCCAGGGAGAGACCAAAGGAGCTCGGCCTATTTATCTCAGAGACACGGTTAAGTGGCTATTTAATTACTGCCCTTAAATACTTGAGCAGAGAGACAATCTGAAACTAGATAGCTATTTAATCTGACAGACAAAGACATTACAAGATCCAGTAGCTAGAAAATGAAGTCAGAAAAGTTCAAAGCGGGGAAAAAAATGCAAACGTTTAACGAGATTAACAATTGGAGCCAATTATCCAGGAATGTAGTAAATTCCCCATCGTTGGAAGTCATTAAATCAAGACTGTTTGAAGAGGCTGGCCGGCCAAACCTTGGGCTCACTGGGGAATAGTCTATACTTTATATTATGAAAGAGGTTAGACTATGGGATCATATATAACTCCTTACAACTCTAATAAATACAGCAGCAGCATTGTTATCTTCCCCTGAGAGAAGGAAGGGGATAAAAGCAAAAAGAGTAACGGAGCCAAGGCCTGTATGGGGCACAAGCAGCAGGCTGATCTGTGGGCAACAGCAGTCACAGACCGGGGGCTGGTGAGATGGTCATCTGTAGCTTTGCCACTGACCTCAGCAGGAGGAAGAAAAGGCCCGTCGGGGAGGTTGTGACCCTTTGCCGTCGGCCGGAAAAAGCCTGTTCGCTGCCCAGTGGCAGCGCTAGTCTCCCAGCATCGCCGGGCGAGCCGTCGAGGGTGCTGATGCCCGACGGCAACCTCCCGGCTCCCACCCGGCACACTTTGGGGAGCGCCGGGTTTCGAGATACCCGTCCCAGGGGTACGCGGGTACCCCCGCGCCTGTTTCCATCC
>NW_010243245.1:0-7219 GCF_000690775.1 Eurypyga helias | reverse complement strand
GGTCAGGCTGGACAGGGGCTCTAAGCAACCTCATCTAATAGAAGGTATCCCTGCTCATTGCAGGGTGGTTGGACTGTCTGACCATTAAAGTTCTCTTCCAACCCAAACCATTATATGATTCTATGAGTATCTCGCGCAAATCGGTAAAGGCAAAACCAATTTTACCATACCTAATAACATTTTTTGTCTCTATTAAAGTTTATTACACCAGACTGTCCTGCTGCAGGCTTTGTTATCAAACCTGTGCCGATAAATCCTGTCTTTTGCAGGTATTTTTGTGTTTTAATAATATTGGGCAGAAAGATAGATGCTTGTACTTTTAGATTCACACAGTTTCAGTTGATTCCTGTTGCTGAATATCTAAAAGCATAATGACGTGAAATAGTCATCTGATGGAAACTTACAGTAGGGACCTCTTTTTGCATGCCTTAGTCTGTTAGTTCACACCCTGAAGCAGGTTCAGTTCCTCAATCAAACTGTCTTATGGCAAGTAAGATCCACAGAAGTGAAGGGTGGATTCTTCAGTCCTTATTCACCTTTATCGAGGCAGATTTGCCAAGAGCTTCTGGGATTCTCCTGCCTGAAATGCATCTAAAATACTCATTTAGAACATTGGTCATACACACTAAGGTTTAAACACGGAACTGCTGAAGTCCTTGCACAGCTGATGAACGCAGCGCCCTTCTAAGACTATTACATGAAGTCCCAAAAGTGTTACCACTGCATTGATGTGGTGCTGCCCCAAGACTCATTAACTACAATTCTGATGGTTATTTTGCATATTGCGCTGCATTTAACTCTTCACATTCTGTGTGAATTGCTTCATTGTATAACGTAGACATAAATTATGCTGTTTAATCTTTTAATGGGGAAAGTACCCTAAGCAACACTGTTTACATTAGTAGTCTGTCTTTCTGCCTTCATCCATTTTCAAATATGTAAAGTGGTTTGACTGACCAGTTAAATTTGAGGTACCTCTGCTGTCCCTGGCAGCATTCTATGGAGGAATTGTTATTACACACAGTGTCTTTCCATGTGTTGCATGCTTAAGTTTGCAGGATAGCACTCTTGCCAGACTCTTGCATCATTGAATAAGATAGGCTGGACAGAAGAGACAAATCTTCCATTAACTGTATTCTCTGAATATTCTGGTAGAAATTACTATTTTTTTCCCCACAATCATAAGGAAAATTTGGAAAAACTGCTTGAGTTTTAAGACAAAGCCAACTGCAGGCTAAAATTGCTGGATTTGGATATTAAGTATCCTGATTGTAAATAAAAAGGGAACTGTGTATGAGATTGCACTATTAACATCACTTCTGATTTGGAGAGGTGAAAATTAAAATCTTGTAGGCAAACACATTTCTTTTTGTAAGAATTCCCATTGACTGTATGTATTGACTCTGGACTTCTTCCTTTTCCCTTTACCTTTTTCTTAAAGTAAGTATTTATACTATTATGATAGGACAATTTCTGCTACTTTTTAAAATGTAAAATCATGTCCAAGTGAGTGTGTTATTTAAGTATTTTCTATGATCTAAGGAAAGGTTTAGTGTTTAATGAATAGTGGCTGTTACTTCACAAGTGTTGTTTTAAAAGGTAAAATATACTTCTATATATTACAAAGATTTTTGATTCTTGTATCTTATATTTTGAAGTGATTGCTAAAATATTTGTTTCCCTTTTCAAAGTTTAAATAATTTGTAGCAGAAAATACAGCTGATTACTGAAAAATGTTTCTAATTAGATCTTAAAGTCATCTTCTCTGAAGGGGGTCAGGACTGTCTCACAGATCACTTGTTGCTTTATTTCTCTCATCCATCTTCAGGCATCGTGACATTTTAGAGTGCATTGTTTTCTACACATCCTAAAATGAGTTTTTTAACCTGATCCTAGAAAGAATATTTTTCACCGAAGAGGGGAAAAAAAACCCTGGGTTTTTGACCAGGCAGTCCGTACGCCACCTGCCTTAGTGGTATACGAACAACTACTGTGACATACTTCTGTTCAAGTCTGTGGCCAAAGACAGACTTACAGAGACTTAAATGTTTTTAAAAAACAGACACTTTTTTGTCAGTGCTTATTCATGACAAGACAAGGTGACCTTATTATTTTCTCTCTTTTTAATTTTTTTTTTGTTGTTTTGAGACTGGGGCTAGAGATAATTGGCATACTTCTTAACAGTCTCTAAAGACTAATTAACAAGAGGGAGCCATGTACTCTTGCCAGTCTGAGTTTCAATTAAATGTTTGCTCCAGGAGTAGCTGAAGTAACACACAGCTATTGAACAGCAGTTATACTATTGATATAGCTGAGTCCACTGCTGGGGACAAAGACTCTTGCTTCATGGCAGATGCTCTAATGCTCTGGCAATTAATACATATTTATGACTTCTAAATCTTTCTGACCTTTTGCTTTTCTATGTCTGAATAAGTAGGGCACATTTTTGTTAGTGGAACTGAATTTTAAGGACACATTTATATGACATATTTTCAGGAATTACCTTCAAGTTAAAAAAAAAATATTAAATGTATTCTGTGGACAAGAATTGACAGCCCAAATTTAGTCAGTCAGGACTGCAATATACTAATTCTGACTGTAGGGAAGGTGATGTTTTCTGGTGAAATCCCCTTGTTGCTGTAGCTGGGCCCTAGGTAGTTGGGATTAGAGTACAGTAATAATTAATAAGTATTAATGAGAACTCAGGGGCCAGGATACATGTAACAGAATTTAATACATTTATCCTAATTCATCATGTTCTAGAATTGTATCTTTAAAATGTAATTTTCAAAAAATAGAAACTTAAGAAGCAAATCAACATGGCATAGATGCAAACATTTTCTTTCAAATTACAGATTTATCTGCAAATTTTGGTTAAATAACAAAATAAATTGGAACCTAAGAAAATGCAGTCAACCTAACATTATCTTAAGTCTTTCAAATATTAAAATATTACCAGCTTCCCTCATTTACTTGATTTTCCCCTGAAATATAATCAATATAAAGTTAAAATAATAATAGTCAAAAAGTAAATTAATATATTTCTGTCAGGCATATTTTATCCTGAGTCATTTTTTTAAACATGGCTAGATAAATTGAGGCATCTCTGCATTCTTTCCACTGGCTTTTAATAGAAGCACAATGAGTTTCTGAAATAATAATCACCCATAAGTCTACTTCAAATAACAATAGACATAAGTGCTTGGTATTTGTGAAAAACAAACTCACATCTAAAATCATGGAAAAAGGATGAAAAATATTTCAATGGCTCATTATATTACCTTTTTTTGCCTACATCTATCCACTGTGCATCATCCAAACAATGAACTCGCTTGAAAGAAAACAAGTAACAGTCACAGTTATACCATGACATTATTTATAGATTACAGAAATATAATTCTGCTTAAACCTATATTTGTGTTCTAAGAACATAAATTATGAAAAAAAAGCCCTTTCATTTCAAATCCACCTCTTGTTCATGGGTTTTGCTAACATCTGTGTATTGAGATGATCTGAAATGAATTTACCATACTAGGACATAAAAGTTTTTTCATATTTTCTTGATGTTGTGGTTTAACTATTGCCAGTAATAATGCAATATGCAGCTGCTTGCTCCTCTCCCACCTTTCCCAGTGGGATGGGGAGAAGAATTGGAGGAAAAGACAAGAAAACTCATGGATTGAGATATGAACAAATAGTAATAAAAAATAAATGAAATAAAATAATGATACTAGCAATACTACTACCAGTAGTGCTAACAATACTATGACTATTAATATTACTAGTACTAACATGTAATTAAAATAATATTACAACTACTACTATGTAATGAAAATAATGGAAATGACAAGAAATTATTCAGCTGTTCACCACCTACTTAGCAACACCCAGCCAGTACCCAACTTTTTTTTTTTAAAAGCCAACATTTTTAGAAATTATGGTTTTGTTTCTCCTAAAGTTTGTGAAAAATCTTAAAAAAAAGGCAACACTGAACTGTTAAATTAAACCTCTGTCATTGATAACAGCCTCTTGGGGATGTAAAATATATACACGTTTCATACATCAATGGATGATTAGACAACTCAGCGAAGCTCCTAGTTAAAACAGCCATAAACTCGGAGAGTTATTCAGCTGACCAAACTTACATGTGTCCTCTGAAAACCATTGACTTCATTGATTACGTCTTTATCGGTCAATGGAAGTTTCCACACCTAATTTACATGTAAATACTTCAATGCCTAAATTTATGGAATTTATCCTGATTATTTCAGTATTTAAAACTACATGTAATAGAACCATTTTTTCCTTGTGGATCAAAGTTGAGGTCTCAAGTTTTATATCCATATTTGTTCATCTTGTTCTTTTTGTAATTACTTGTTACTGTTTTACTGTGCAAAAGAATTTAAGATATACACTAAATTAAAAATTGTGGAGAATTAGGTGCCTTAACATGTCTAGGCAGGCAGGAATTCTGTTTTACCGAATTTTAACATAAAATCAATATGAAAATCTGTCTACATGTAATGACAATTATAATAACCTTCTAAAAAGTTGAAATGTATTTTACAGTAAAATTTAGCAATAAATAGGATGCTTTTACTAGAAACTGACTGACCGACTAGAAACTGACTTAGTCCTGTGATCTAATTGCTTGGGAATTCTCCCTGATGTTTTAAAAATTGACATCTCTGGACTCTACTTCTGAGAAATATTCATCATTTTGATACTTCCTGGAGATCTTCCTTGATGTATTTGTCCTCCAAGGTCTTTCTTGTGAGAACTATTCAATATGCAGGCAAGAATCTAGTGAGATTTTGTCAGAGAAAAATAAAACATAAAAAAAACCAGGACTGAAGACTCTGCTGTCCATCTTTGTAAGAGGGAAAAAGTGAACTGAGAGTCTAGATATATTTTTCTACTAAAGGTCAGACTATTCAGTGCCAACGAATTGCTACTTCCACATTGTCTGTACTGCTTATTATTTGTAGGTGACTGTGGTATGTTGACCCTGGCTGAATGCCAGGTGCCCACCAAAGCTGTTTTATCACTTCCCCTCATCAGGTGGGTAAGTCCCTCCTTCTTAAATATGTTATCACAGGGGTGCTACCACTGTTGCTGATTGGCTTGGCTTTGGCTTCTAGCAGCTTCTCAGAGAAGCCACCCCTGTAGCCCCCCTGCTACCAAAACCTTGCCACTCAAACTCGATATATCGATTAAAAAAAAAAAAAAAGAAAAGAAAAAGTTTGGCTAAAGGGACTATATTGTTCTAATTGTATTTTGTTGGGTATACATTAGGTCCCACGGTTCCCAAGCAGGCTTTTTCTAAGCTAATTCACAGTTCACATGGGAAATTAGTATCTTATATGAAGGATATTGTGAACTTTTCTTGGTATAGGAACAGATAAACTATGGGGGAATATTTGACCATCTAGAGATAAATGGAAGGCTCACCAAGCAAATTAGAATTATGCCTGCAGTTTAGGAAGATTGGATGGATTTGGAAGTGAATGAGACGATTAGTTGTCTTTAGAAACCTACAATTATTCCCTCGTCAAATGATTTTTTTTTCAACACACAACTTTATAAGTTAACCTAGCGTTTTTAATATCTCATCCCATGTGAAGAAAATTTACTTTGCTCTTATATCTTTGCAAATGTGTGGGTTTTGTGGTTTCTTTATTTATTTACATTTTTTTAGTTAAGGAACCAGTAAATGGGTAGAAACTTTGAAGTTTTGTCTTTCAGACAGTGTTTGTGTACAGTTTCCATTAGATTGTAAAGACAACTTTGTTCAAATATAAGTCGGCTATCTGTTTTTTATAAAGTTATTTCTAATCTTGGCTTTTATCTAGCAAAGACTTATGGTTTGGGGGATTTATGGCCATGTGAGAAACCAAGAAATACAGATTTTACTTTCCATTATGTCTTTACTTCTCATAGCACATGATCATTGAGCTGAAGAAATCACTTTTTATTAATAGCTTGGTTAAAATTTTATTGCTCACAAAGCACACCAAACTGACAGCACCTTAAACTGATATCCTTTGTTTATCCAGGTATAAGTACAGGATTATTAAATCCACACTTTTCATTACCCTGTTCAGTGAAACTCCAGCTTCTTTTAGGTGTATGATACTTTTGGGACAGAGCGTATAACCATTCTTAAAGCTGGTTCAGGGTATGTGCAGTTCTAGCTCTGTAGTGCATGGTTGGTATGGTGTTATAGGGTTTTAGCTTTTTCCTGCCTTTCTTGTCTTCTTTCTGTGGGTTTGGGGTTTTGTTTGTTTGTTTGTTTGTTTTCAGGGTTTGGTGTGTTTTTGGGTTTTGTTTGTTTGTTTGTTTTCAGGTTTTGGTGTGTTTTTGTTTTCCCTCACTTCCTGCCTTCTACTTTCTCCCTTCCACTTTTCCTTCCCTTTACCTTTCCCTTTTCCCCCAAAACAAATCTCCATCCCACATGGAACTTTGCACCATTCCCTGCTACTTTAATGAAATAAAATCCTTCTGCTAGCCAGTGTTATTCCAATCTACAAAAAGGGTGTGAGGGAAGACCCAGGGAACTACTGACCTGTTAGTCTAACCTCAGTTCCTGGAAACAAATATGGGGAAGATTATACTGGGTACTGTCGAAAGGCATTTAAAGAATAATGCATTCATCAAGCAAAGTTGACATGGATTCACAAAGAGAAAGTCCTTTGTAACTAATCTGATATTCTGCTATGATAAATTGACCTCCCACATGGATGGAGGGAAGGTAGTGGATGTAGTTTTTCTGGATTTTAGTAAGGCTTTTTATACTGTCCCTCACAGCATCCTTCTGGACAAGTTGTTTAACTGTGAGCTGAGCAGGTAGGCAGTGCGTTGGGTGAAGAACTGGCTGAGCTGCAGGGGTCCGAAGGTTGTAGTGAATGAGGCTGCAGCTGGCTGGTGACTGGTGGTGTTCCTCAGGGTTCAATTCTGGGGTCAGTTCTGTTCAATTGACTTATCAGCGATGTGGATGGAGGAGTTGAATTACACCATCAGCAAGTTTGCTGATGATACCAAACTGGAAGGTGCCGTTTGACTCTCCTGAAGGACAGGAGGAATTGCAGAAGAGCCTAGATAGATTGGAGCATTTGGTAGTGATGAATGGGATGAAATTCAACAAGTCCAAATGCCTGATTCTGCATTTAGGACAAAGTAACGCAAGGCACGAATATATAAACTGGGAGAGGAGTGGCTG
>NW_010243244.1:0-568 GCF_000690775.1 Eurypyga helias | reverse complement strand
TTTAAAGCCTTTAGGTCAGTGCTAGAAGGAGTGGAGCCAGACTTTCTGAGGATCTCATGGTGTTGAAGTAACAAATGAGAAGGTCCTCAGTTGCACCTTTTTCATACGTAGCTTTAGACTTTCACTGGAGTATGCAGCAGCCTGTTATTCATACATTCACACGTTATTCCTCACCCTCCCATCAAACCATGTTACCAAAATCCTTTGTTCCTTCCACACGTTCCCCCTCTGCCCCCCAATTTCTTCGTGCCTCACGCTGAACTTCATGGGCTTGCTTTTGAGGCACAGTACAGCTCTTTTTGAGCCAATGTCTTTGATTTTTGCTTATTGTCATCATTTGCTCCAGCTTCTTTCCATCTCTTTTGTTCAAAGCATCCGAATGAATTATGTGTTTGTGTTGGCATTAAAAAAAAAAGTTTATACGTGCTTTAAGCAAGGCTGAGCCCACACCATTAGTTTGGTTGGGTGTAGTAGCAAGCAGGATGGTGGCTGGTGGGCGCAAGCTCTGTTCCTGGAGAGCTGAGTAACTCTCCTTTGCGTGTCACTGTAATAGCTCTTGTTGGGAAGG